>NW_010136684.1:0-486 GCF_000699245.1 Pterocles gutturalis | reverse complement strand
TGGAATTGGTGCCATGAGCTGGGAGCAACGAGTCCAACGAGACTGTGAGTTGGGACAACTGCCCGGACACGGCAGGAACACGTCCTGCGAAGGCTGGGTCTGTCGTGTCCCGAGCAGCAAGGTGTGAAATTCTGGGATTTGTTTAGAAATTCAAGATTTTCATTTTTTCAATAAAATGTTGTATTTTCAATTCAGGATTTTCAAGAAATTAAATGGAAATGGCTTAGAAAGCAGAAGAGAGTTCATTGGGTCGAACAACACGGTCACCGCAGTGCTTCTTCAGATGTGAGGATTCTCTGGGCAAGAAAAGCCAATCTCGTTAATGTCAACCAAATCTCAGTTGATGTTTCCTTCGAATTTCTCTGTCCAACCCGGGCAAACATGGCTGGACAACGGTGGGAATGATGGGGAGAAACCTGTAGGAGCCTGGCTCAGCCACACACAGGAACTGACCCATGGCCTGACCCACACCCTGACCCACGATGT
>NW_010136683.1:43314-44058 GCF_000699245.1 Pterocles gutturalis | reverse complement strand
ATTTATACGAAATTTATATAAAATTTATATAAGCAGAGCAGGGGGAAGCCTGGCATGGGTGTTTGTCAGGTCATTAGAGAGTGGTTAGCAGCAGAACTGTGCAGTGGCTTCTAGAGCACCCTCAACAAGCTGGAAGTCACCAGCTCTAATGAAGAAGCTGCTTCACAGAAGTGTGTATTCTGGGACTGTGGGGATTTATTTGCTTCTGCTGAAAAAAAAAAAAAATTTCCATCTAGCCTTTTCTTTGTGTTTTGTGTCTCTAAATAGGAGAAGTACAGGGACAAAAAGGGTATTTTATGGTTGGGTTTTTTGTTTGTGTTTGGTTTTTTTTTTTCCTTTTTTTCTTTCCTTTCTCAATATGAGAAATCTTCAAAGAATAAGAGAGCAAACACAGCAAACATTACAAAAATTACATGTATCGCCAGATAATGAAGTGGAAAATAGAAGCATAAAATAGGAAATAAATAGAAATATAATAAAAGTATGAAAACAAGCAAGAATTAAAGAAAAGTAAATGTACCTCTTAGTATTGTCACTAAAGCAGAGCAGAGAAGGGCAGGACGGTGCCTTCCTTCACTGGTTTGGAGGCATTCCCATCTCCTTCAAAGTCTTAACAACTGTCAAATAACGTTTAGTGAGATATGTGGAGAGTTTGCATGCTAAAGCTGTACCCCCGAGCTCTGCCTCGGGAGCTGAACACAAAGGCAAAGATCCCGATTCTCATGGCAGGCGCTGCTGTGCTGC
>NW_010136683.1:11340-43283 GCF_000699245.1 Pterocles gutturalis | reverse complement strand
GTCCCGTGCCGCCCGCTGCTGTGTTGTGGGGAGGTCCCCCTGCCACAGCCAGGGGTGCTGCAGCGGGTGGCAAGGAAACCAGAAGCTGTTTTCAGCAAAAGATGGCAGTATTCCTGTTTTATCTCCGCTGCTAATTATTTATTTAGCTCATCAACGTCTCAGTGTTTTCACTTGAGGGGAATTAGGAGCGAGCTAATGCTCGCCCGTAGCATCTGCCACATCCCTCTCTTCATCCCTCCCAACCCCAATGCCAGGAGCTGTCCCCACCCATCGTTGCAATAACCAGCAACACAACTGATGCCAAAATGAACGACTGAAATAAGATTTTGATTTAAGATTCAGGTGAGTCAACAATTTGATGTCTAAATGAAAATGTTTAACATATTCAGATTCCATTCCTGAATACTAAGGAGCCGGCACACAGCTGCGCAGTCACCGCTATCTTTCCTGGTTTAGATCTGGAACAATTCCTGTGCTGCTCTGTGCAAAAAAAAAACAAGTGCACCAGGGTGTGCCACTTGCTGATTGCTGATTGGTACCAACCTCCCGTGTCATTCATAGTCAGGCAAAGTAATAATAGTCAGTGCTGGTAGTTAAAAACCTTAACGGATCAAATGCTTAGCTGGAGGCTTGACTCAAAGCCCCCAGAAATAAGTAGCCACCGTTAACTCTGATGGGCTTTGTTTCAGGCTGAAAATCTTGCATTTTAGGGATTACTGCTGTTTTCTAGAGAGGCAGATGGAGGGAGAAGGAGGTTAAATAGTTTGCTGAAGGTAATTTGGAAAGCCTGTGGGAGAAATAAAGATCTGTTTGACTTGGGAAAGGCATCTTCATATCAAACTCAGACCAGGACATCGCTGTAAGCATGTACCTATACAAGAGAGTTGTGCCATCTCCTGAAAGGAACAGTGAAAGCAATGGGGCTTGATTTCCTCCATGGTTTGTATGTGTAATGCCCCTTTAAGCAGCCAAGATGCTCCACTTGACATCCCAATTTTCACTTCTCCAGGTGGTGCCTGCAGCAGGTTCCCAATCCTCCTTTTCTCTCCAGTGCTGACCCGTTAGTTCCCGGTGGTGTCAGAGACCTCTCCTTTGGGAGAAACTGGAAAAGTGCCCGTGACCACATTGCTCCTAGCCTTTCTAAATCTCTGTCTGAGAACATCTCCCAGCCCTCACTTCACCCTTCATTTTAACTGGGACACCACCAGTGCAGGTAACCTCCAGACCACTAAGAACTCTCCTTCCAGAGTGGTGACACTAGAGTAAAAGCAGTGGCTGGAAACTACCTGTTTGAAGGAGAGGGTGATTGATTTTTATCCACAGGTGTTTTGCAAGAGAGTTATAAATACAAAAGAAAAAGCTTGAAAGCATTTTCTATTCCTAAAACATATTGAGCTCCTAAAATTTGCCTTGCCAGCCTGAGATCATTCTGCTTAACTCAGCTCCCGCTTGCTCCCGCGCAGGCTCCAGGCTGTGGGTGGGTGGGACGGGGTGCCTCCCCAGCCATCAGACACCCTACCCAGTACAGCCCCCCTCTGAAGTCACAGGAAACATTTTTACCCATTCCAAAGCTGTCTTTCTTTTAGATTTTTGGTAGGAGGCACTTGGAGGAGGGCACCTGCTCCTGCAGCAGGTTCCTGGTTTGCCTTGTCTCTCCAGTGCTGACCAGTTGAGTGCTGGCTGCAGGCATCCTTGTCTTTGTGCAAGAAATGATGTTTAATTTTTTATGTAGGACTATTTTATCTATCGAATACATGAGACAGGACAAGGAGGGTTGCACAGCCAAAAGCCAGTGCCTTATTTCACTGCCATAGCCACAGACTCACCTATCTAAGGGCTCGTTCTGAATTTCCTGTTATAGCCTCTCTCCTTCATACTGGGCTTTCTGCTTGTATGCTCAGGTTGTTTTCAGAAGAAACCATATTTTTTTTTGTACAGTGGTTTCACTGGTTAACCCTAACATGCGATTGCAATGATGCAGCTTGTTTCCTTAGAGGAATGATTTAAGACTCATCATCTGAAAAATATTGAACTGAAAAAGACTCAACACTGGAAAAATAAAAAAGAATACACTAGACTAAATAAATTGTACAGTAAGTCTTCGTTAACTGTAGCTCTTAACAAGCCTGATTATATTTGGATTTGCCAATAACAGGCAGATTTTCTGAGCAAAATGTATACACTCGGAGTGAGCAGTAATGCTGCCCTTCAGGTGATGCTGTACGAGGTGAATGCAGTATTTGTTTCTCATTTAAATCTATTTTGAGGCTTTAATGGGTATGCTGATGGTTAGTAGTCATTGTGTTAATGCTCTGCCAAGGAAGAATGAAAGAGGAGGATTGCAGACAAGCTGAAGAACTTAAAACTTGCAGCAGAAATCAGGTTCATATTCCATGTAATTTTTTTGAATGTTGTACTTTTAGATTTTTAATGAAGGAATGTACTACAAGGAAGTCATTTATCCTTCTTTTTTTTTTGTTCTTAAAAGGGCACAGAAGAAACGTAGCTCAAATTTTCAATGGTAAAGAAAGAAAAGGAGAGGTAATGGATGTCTTTGAAAACATGATACGGGTTATTTCATTGTCATATTACCCTTTTCCCCCAAACGTGTCTTGTTCTACAGCCTAACACGAAGGCAGTACAGACATGTTCCCCGTAATCCATAATAGTCTGTAATAGGGCCACGCACAAAGGTAGTCCAGCCCTAGCTGAGAATAACAGGCTAGTGCTGCAGTCTGTAAGGCTGAAAATCCCTGCAGACAGCAAGGGAAGGCTGTACTGCACCCCTCTCCTCTTCAGCTGCTCCTGCTTTACAGATTAGTGTATTTGCAGAGATGAACAGTTTGAGACAGCCAGCACGAGGTGTGAATTTGGGCTGAATCTGCCCATCTGTCCTCCCTCCCCTTCCCCTTGCAGCATTCTGAATTTTCCTGGGTTTAAGTTTTATAGTATATTTGCTACTCTCCCCTTCCCCTTGCAGCATTCTGAATTTGCCTGGGTTTAAGTTTTATAGTATATTCGCTACCTCATAATTTAATTTGACAAGAAAACAAATAAAAGAACTGTTTGCTCAATTGAAAACATTTTTATTTTTTTTTAAATTGTCTATTAGTTTATTTAATCGACTTGGCCTGTGGAATTGGTTCGTATGTAGGTATCCCAAACCGTGCTCTGAATTCTGCTCAGAGCAGGGATTGCACAGGCAGTAGCTGCCCGATAGACATATGGGCAGCTGATGGCATCCAGGCACCCCCCGCCAGCAGCTCTGTCGTCTGGCAGATTGCCTCAGAGACTCAGGCTTGATGAATCCGTCCTTCTGCCAGCGCTGGGAGGATGGGGGACGCCTGCGCCTCCTCTTGAGAAGGCTGCTGAAGAATGAAAAAGATACCCGGCAGTGATGGCTGAGCCTGCCCCCACGTTGTACCGCAGAGTAGGGCAAGCAGTGTCCAAGCAAACTTGAATCTTGCTATCTATCATAGAATCATAGAATCATGAAGGTTGGAAAAGACCTCAAGGACCATCAAGTCCAACCATCAACCCAACCCCACAACACCACCTAACCCACTAACCCATGTCCCCAAGCACCACATCTACGTGTTTCTTGAACCCCTCCAGGGATGGTGACTCCACCACTTCCCTGGGCAGCCTGTTCCAATGCCTCATCACTCTTTCAAGTGAAGAATTTTTTTTCTAATATCATATATGTAGAGACAGAATTTCATCTTGGTTACTCTGGGGCAAGGTTGGGTCACTAGCCTGATGCCCACTGTTCTCTCTTCTCTTCTCTTCTCTTCTCTTCTCTTCTCTTCTCTTCTCTTCTCTTCTCTTCTCTTCTCTTCTCTTCTCTTCTCTTCTCTTCTCCCTCCCCTTCCCTGCCCTTCCCTTCCCTTCCCTTCCCTTCCCTTCCCTTCTTTTTTCTCTTCTCTTCTCTGCACGCAGAGGCTCACAGCCTGGGAGGGTCATGGGATGGAATTTGGCAGCGCTGCCAAGGTTGGGCAATGGGAGAGGGGAGGAGGAACCAAGAGAACCGGTCTGAAACCAGCCCGTCTCTCTGTCCCTCTTCCCTTTCCTCACCAAAAGGGACCCAGACGCTCACCCAAGCTGATCAAGGAAGGGAGGGCAGTGACAGTCCCATCTTCTCTGGGCAGTGTCAGACAAACCTCCTGTGCCCTCAGTCTCGATACTGTGATCTCTCTGCTGGGAAAACAGTGCAGAAGTACCTCCGATAGAAGCTTTGCTCTTGCTTAGGGAGATGAGCCACACTGAGGACACGAGGTTATATGTACGGATAGTAGTTTAAATTCTGTTTTCTTTCTCCGGGTACACTAATGCCTCTTATGAGGTGAAGGACTGTTTGCAAGTGGAAGGATGAAATAAACACCGGGAGAAGGATTCATACCTGTGAAGAGTGTTAACAAAAGCCTGAGGGACCTCAACAGTCCCGTTTCAGGGCTCAGCGCTGCACCTTTGTGCTACACCGGGTTGGAGTGGGATGAAGAGGTGGCAAGACCTTGCGCTATACAGTCTCTGCCTAATGGAAGCTTAGGAGGTTTTAGCTGTTTGGGTTTTTTTTCCCTGCTAAAACATAATATTGTTTTTTTGTTTCACCTTTTCTCTTTGTTTTCCCCATTCAGGCTCTCTCATGGTAGGTAATTATATTGGCTGTGGTTTAATTAGCTAATTACACCAGAGCTGGAGTATTTTTCAGAGTACATCCTTTTATTTAGTTGTTCTTAAGCAGCTTCCATTTGAGTTTTCTCCTAGAATTTTCTTTGTATGTCATTGTGTGATAGCACAGGTGTTTATAGCTGGTTTGTTTGGGGTTTATGAACATGCTGGTTGTTCAAGTGGAGTGAAAGAAATTGCAGTTTGGAGGGCAGAGGAGGCATACTCCTGGGAGTAGCATACTGCCATAAAACTTCCTGCAAAATTGAGTTGATATTTTGACTTTAGTGTAGAAAATAATAACAATGGTATAGCTTTACTCCAGAAAAAGTGGTTTTTAACCTTCATATTAACACCTTCGAGGGACATATTTTATCTAACTTTTTTAAGACTTTTTGAATTTGACCTTCGAATCTCCAAACAATAAAACAAAAAATTGCTTTTCCTTAGCAGGCTTAGCTTGTCAGCATATAATTCTTGCTTCTGTTGCTAGCTGTACTGTAGGCAAAGGTTTCGGTGTTCACTGAGGTGCTGAACTAGAGTTTGCAGGTGAATGGAATCAAAACTGTCTGGTCTTTCTTGAAAAACCCAAAGATGAATCACTAGATGTTGTTCAACTATCAAAGGAAGCATTGAGCAAAGTCTTAGTAAGACATTTTTCCATCTCACTGCTTTCACTGTGTGCATGTGGGATTGTGCTGCAGACAATTTTCTTCTCTCTTGGCACCCCTTGGATGTAGCTAGTCACAGTAATAAGGCCAGACTTTGGTGACACTTTTGGGAACTCGTATTTACTATGAACTTAGTCAGGATGGTGCTCTAGTTCACGGTGGCCAAGCTGTGACCTTACAGCTCCACGGTGCTGAGAAGTTTCCAGCTTTGGTGGTCATCATGGGGACCCACCCGAACCGTTGGCTGGTCCCCATGCCTCCCCAGTTAATAACGGATGAACATGCTTGCCAGGCTTCGTGTCCATCAGTTAGTGAACCCGTATATGTCTGCACCAGGTTAACATCTGTTTTCTACTCCTCTTTACATGATTTCAATCCAGAAGACTTCCATGTTTTCAGGGAAGCAAAGGCAGTCCAGGAAAAGCCAAAAAAGAAGAGTTCTTCCTCCTCCTTAGAGAACGTTCCTGAGGACATGATCTGCAAGAGTCTTCAAATCGGAGTGTTTTCCTGGCTTCTGCCGTTTTCCTCTCTTCTTCTTAACCCTGGTCAAGCTTGTTGATGCCAGGGAGATATATACTGAAAAAACCTGCAAGCTTCTTCTCAAAGCAGGTCCCATTTACTAGTTCCCAAACAAGAGATGTTGTCCTCGGGAAATTTTGAAGCTAGTGCCTCAGTTTACCCAAAGTAAGACTTAATCTGCCGTATGATGGAACAGAACCACAGCGTAATTGATTACTCCTTACGTAGAACAAGGAGCAGATTTAAAAACTAATTAAAAAAAAATCCACAGTAGTTAGTCTTACAGTCATTGCAGCAGCGTGCAACATCTGTCTAGCACACCCTCCAAGCACCTGCCTCTGCAGGGCTACGGAGAAGCAAACCATATATCAGCTCAGTTTTATTTTCTAGCCCCGTTTAAAATGGAAAAAACCCTGGAATATCTGTCTCATGGGAAATTCCAATATTGCAACATCTGTTTCTGTCAAGAATCAGACAGAGAATTCTTCAAAGTGCTTGCTTTGTTTGTTTATGGAAAGAAAAATTCAAAAGTATTTCATTTGGAAAAGTGGAACAGTTGCCATCCGTCTCTTTGTGGATGTTCCAGCTTTGGGAGTGACAGCCCCATCCTCACCAGACGTCTCGCTCCTTGGGGAGTTATTCTCCTCCTGGAAGCAAAGCTCCCCAAATCCATCACCTTCACTTTGTTCTCCCTCCCCTCACCACAGAGGTCTTCCTTCTTCACCTACTGTCCCAGCTGTAAGCCCCTGCAGGGGTGAAGGGATGGTCGGGGTGTGCAGGGAGGGGCAGCTGTCTGGGGGGGAAGGAGCAGAGGACGTGGTGGGGGAGCAGGGTGAGGGCTGGAAGCAGAGCACCCCTCACCGCTGCCAGGGAGAGGAAGAGCACTGTGGCTCCCCACAGTTTTATCTTTCATTTTAGTTTTCCTGACAAGAGACAAGGAAAACCTGTATGTGTTTCATTTGAGGTATCCAGCCAGCTTTGCCGTCAGAATACCAAGGTTTTGCCAGATACATCTGGTGTAAGTGCCTGCAAGAGCTTTGAGCACTTGCTCTGAGAGACATCCAACTAATGCAAAATACTTGTGCACATTACACAAGCTCACTCATGGAGGGGAGGATTTTGCATGAGTAAAGAATCCCTCTGTGTCATGGTTTAACCCCAGCTGGCAAAAGCACCACACAGCCGCTTGCTCACTACCCCCTCGTGGGATGGGGGAGAGAATCAGAAGAGTAAAAGTGAAAAAACTCATGGGTTGAGATAAAGACGGTTTAATAGGTAAAGCAAAAGCTGTGTGCACAAGCAAAGCAAAAGAAGGAATCCATTCACTGCTTCCCATGGGCAGGGAGGTGGTCAGTCATCCCCAGGCTGTCAGGGCCCCATCATCCCTAACGGTTACTTGGGAAGACAAACACCATAGCTCTGAATATCCTCCCCCTTCCTTCTTCTTCCCCCAGCTTTCTATGCTGAGCATGACATCATATGGAATGGAATATCCCTTTGGTCGGTTGGGGTCAGCTGTCCCAGCTGTGTCCCCTCCCAGCTCCTTGTGCACCCCCAGCCCACTCACTGGTGGAGCGGGGGACTTTTTTTTAAAACATCCCTGTGTTATCAGTACTGTTTCCAGCACAAATCCAAACACACAGCCCCATACTGGCTACCATGAAGAAAATTAACTCTAAACCAGCCAAAACCAGCATACTCAACCAGACAGAAAACAAATGGCTCTGCCTTACGCAGCCACAGCTGCAGGAGCCAAAAAACTCGCGCTGCAATCCATGTCCTGAGAGCCACCCCTTTTTCCAGTCATTCTCTGACACGAGCAATAGATACCATGCTCATCCCATCCCAGCTGCACCCTCCACACTCAGGTTTGCACTTCAGTGAAACAACAAGCTGCTGTTCCATTTTCAGATGTTTTGCTCCATTTTGGGGGCATGATGTTTGGTCTTTTTCCTTCGCAGTAACAGCACAGCGTCCCAGGCGACGTGCATTGCTGTTTAGTGGCAGTGCTGTCTCTTACTTGTTGTTTTAATGACAGCTCAGAAAGGCAGAGAGCTGCACGATGTTTTGCTCAAGGCAGAGGAATGAAGATGGAAGATACAACATGAAAAGGGTGACACATGTGAACACGTCAAAATGTGCACAAAGACAGAGGTATCAATTTGGGAAGAACAAATTTTATTTTTTCCCCCTTCCCAAATATAAATTAAATTTAATTTTGCTTAATGTAATCCCTCTTTCTTTTAATTTTCTTCCCCTATGGATTTTTCTACAAATCAAGGGCTGAATAGAGCTAAGCCAGTAAGTCACCGCAGACCTCTTGTTGGGACTGGATCCTCTTTTTCCACTTGTGATTTAATCCAAACTGAGATTTCTTCAGCTTTATTTTCTATTCAGAATTAGCAAACCAAAGGTTTTGTGAGACTTTTTGATAATTAGTGTAATTATGAGAGTTATCACTTCTGACTGTTCTATGCAGAATTTTTTTTTGCTTAAATCTTTCAGTTAGAGAAATCATTTGGGACCGTGTTTTGTGATCTGGCTCTCTCCTTATCCTTGTGTTCTCTCTTCTCACCCAACTATTTTGAGATGCCTTTTATGATAACCATGATTTTACTGAGTACAGGTAGATGAATGTATACTTAGGCTGTGGTTTTGTGGATGGGATGTTGCCGATACGTGTATGTATCATATACATCATGGCAACAACTCGAGATAATCAGAGGTGGAAGCAACATGCCATGAGGACTCAGAGATAAGAAATGCAATTTTGCTTCCAAAGATGGGTTAACACACACAGTTCTGTAAAAATTCAGTATTTTCTCTACTCCAGCACAGGGGTAATTCTTTTTGCTGTAGAGCAGGCCAGGAAGGGAAGCAGAACAACAGGCTTTTCTGTGGGCTCCAGTCCAATTCTGCATCCTCAGAAGCTGTGGAAATTTTGTTGTTGTTCAGTCAGATTTGGATAAGCACCAAAACTTTGCAGAGACTATCTATTCAAAGAAATAGTCAAGCTTTTCTTAATTAGGCCATTGCTAATTCTAAATACCTATAGGTTGAACAACTCAAAAAACTGTAAATTTTTTCACCCCAGATGAAGAGTGAAATTATACAACATGTAAGAAAAATATGTAGGGAATAATATTCTATTCCATTAAAATTTTAAAGGCTTTCACTGAAAAATAAGCAGTAAAAAAGCTTCCTAAGCTCTGCTTTTTGCAAATGGATAACTGAAAAGGATGATTTTTTTTTTTGAACTTGTGAACACTCTTATTAAAAATAAAAGATGCAAATGAAAATTCTTCATTTTAATATTTTTATTTTTTTGAATAAATCACAGCTTCTGAGAACTACAGGAGGCTTTTCTGATGTGAGTCCAGAAAAGCCTTGTTAAACTTCAAAGCAGAACTTTACGGTGCGTAGCTGAGAATCCCTACAGTTAGCATTTTCACAATCTCACGTGCCTTCTGCTTTGTTTACCAAAAAAACCTGAGTGTAGTTGACGACCTACCCAAACAGACTGCCTGCCTTCCCAGGAGAGGTTTCATACCACTGAGCCCCAGCATCTAGTTTAGACAGCGACAACAGCGGCATCCAAAGGAGCCTTGCCCTTCCTTCTCGCCAGAGACCCACATCTCAGCTGGACCTGGGAGCTGGACCCACCGCACCCCCAGGCAGCAGGGCTGGACCCCCACACTGCCAAGATGGGGGCAAGACTCTCTCTTTCTGTACTGGGATATTTTGAGCTCTGGCCAGCCAGGAAGGTGGAGTTTTTGGTGGCTGAGCCATTTGTAGATGATGCATGAGCCTAAACATAGTCCAGCTCCCTATGGCACGTGAATTTGTGCTATACAGCTACCAGAAATAAAAAGTTTTGGTGGCTACTCCCACAGGCAGTCCTTTTGCAGGCTGGTTCATGATGTTATAATTATACAGCTGCTTTGGGGACTAGTCATGTGCTTCAGAATTTAGGAGCAAAAAAATTTAGGAATTTTTCCCAGCACAACTGCAAAGGAAATGACTGCAGATGCAGATACTGTGGACAACAAGCCATGTCTCCTGTCTGACGTTTTCTCCCTGCAAAGCAAACAGCAGTGAACAGAGTACAGAAAGTGACCATAGCCAGCCTTAAATTACTTCCCTGATTTCTCCTGTCGGTGATCTGATTCCCCCCCGTCATGCGTTACACACATATATCAGTCTGAAAACTATATCCTGACTTGTGGAGAAACTCCTAGAGAGCTGGGTGATTTTTTGTTGGCTTGGAAGGATTTATGGATTTATCTGTTCCGGGGATGTTACAGCATTCTCAGACGATGAAGCTTTGAGTGAGTTACGGCCCCAAGGAGAGTTAAATGCAACCATTCATCATCGGCAGCAATGGGATATCCTCCACGGCCATCGCGGGCCGTTGTCAGCAGATCACAGAACTGCTGCTGACCTTCAGTGGGGAAAAGTAAAGGATAAAGGCTGTCTTTATCTCGTGTGCACAACAAAAGTTTTGAAAATGGCTTTTCATGAAGGCATTAAATATCTGCTGCACAAAACCGTTGGGGTGAATGACACTGGTTTCCCCCATGGGCTTTCTGATGGCCAAAGTGACAGCAGAGGCACCTCAGAACTGAGTAGTGCTGTAGAAACTGTAGCTAACTTGCTAAGGTGAAAAGACCCTGATTTTACGTTCTTCTGTGTTCACATGGTCCTGTGACCTTCAGAAAAGGCTTTTAAATGTTTGTGGGGCTTTTTTTCTGTGTCTCTTTGAATAGTGAACATAAGCCAGAGAAGTGCCTCACAGTCACAGGCGCGTTGGAAGTGGAAGTGGTTGGATACAAATAACCTGTCTTTGGACACCCCAGATCTGGTTTTAAACACCTGGGACACATAAAATGTCATAGTCTTCCTTTTTCTGGTCTGCAGCTCCAGTAGGAAAGATCCTGCCAAGCCTTAAGTAATGTCCACAGGTGCAGAAAGCACATGGCAGGATCAAAGTCTCTATCATTGTCAATTCCCTGGGAAAGCTGTTAAGCTACGATCTATTAAATCTCTCCTATCCTGTTCCTCTGGATTTTTTTCAGTGGATTTTATTTCAGCAAGTTCCATCTTGCAAGAAAATTTTGTACTTGTGAACAAACTGAGGAGAGGGTATTAAGATACTTTGCAGTGGGCTGCAACCAAGAGGGGAATATAGGAAAATGCATTCTTCTGTCTTGCGTGATTTGGGGATGTCCTTTGCTTGCCAGTCCCTCGGACAGTTGCATCCAAGGATATTTAGAGCTCTGCAGACACATCTCTGTGCCTTTCAGCCTGCTTTCTGTGCTGTTAGTCGTTGTGGAAGAGGTTTAGTCTAGATCTGTCTTTTGGGGTCTGTTGTTGTCTGGGATGGTTGATGATCACCAGAGTCGTTTATCAGCGTCTTCCTCTTTGCTGCTTCTGCTGGTGCTCAAGTACCTCAATGCCAGCAAGGCTGCAGTTGAGCGACCGCAGTATCAGGTTTCTCTTAAGAAATAATCACAGACTCAGTCCAGTGGCACAGGTTTGGCCAAGCTTAGTGAGCACAAGCACAGTCTTAAAACGCTTCTGTTGATACTCACTGGAGGAAGAGTTCAGGTGTAGTGTGTTGGTACCAAAAGCCTCCCTAGGACCACGGTGCTCATCCCCATGACTCTACTCTGATTTAAACCAAGATCAAACCAGCTGATGCATTTGCATGGTTGCTGTATCATCTTTTATGGCCATACTGTCCCATATACTTCCTTTATCTCACCCATCCTGCATCCATGGTAAACTTTTCTTCTTCCCATTCTTACAAGCGTGCACTCCTGACAGCAGCCGCCATCAAACTTGCAATTTCTGCTTAGTTAAAGGGTTTGTGTTTCGGCCAGGTTTCCTAGCTAGGTCCGCTTTTGTCATTCCTTAGTAAACATTTGTGTGGGCACCTTCAGT
Source organism: Pterocles gutturalis (assembly GCF_000699245.1). Classification (NCBI taxonomy): domain Eukaryota; kingdom Metazoa; phylum Chordata; class Aves; order Pterocliformes; family Pteroclidae; genus Pterocles; species Pterocles gutturalis. The sequence goes on along the minus strand of NW_010136683.1, from coordinate 31,485 downwards.
AGCTATTGCTCCACCAAGCCTTGAGTCTATTTTAGCAAGGTACGGAAACATCGGACAAGGCAACTCCACCTGTGTGGGATTGTCAAGAACAGAAACAGGTCTTCCTTCAACTCAGAGTAGCTGCCTCTTGAATTTTATAAAGGGTTTCCTTTAGAGACTATTCCAGTTAGATACTTTTGAGTATTGGGTAAAGCATTTGCCTAAAGCTGTCGTGAATTCCCGTGAAGTAATGGCCCTTTATCACATGAGTCTCACTGAAGATGTTTATAGGTTCTTGAGGGAGACAAACCTTGCCATCTGAGAAGATTGCTTTGGGATGAAATATCATGTCAACATTTTATCCCTCAAACTCGGAGCAGCATAGAAATTGATAACTTTGAAAATCTGTCTTTGCATGTGGTTGCTCTCTTCAGAGACAAAAAGCTGTGGCATAACGTCACCAAACACTCCAGAATCTGGATTTCGTTCTTATGGAGAATGAATCTAGACAAATCTGGGGTGGAGAACACAAAAAGGAGAATAACTTTTGTGTATTCTGTTTTGCATCTTGTGCAACTAGTCTCTGGCAGTAGAGCGGATCCAAGTTTGCTGAGCAGTACAGAAAAGGCCAGTTGTAACGGGAATCGGCTTTTCTCTCTCGAGGAATCATGAGCATGCTGGAAAGCAGTAGACAGAAAAGTGCTGAACGTGAGCTGTTTGAGAAAGAAAAAGAGAAGCTATGTCCTAAATCCTCTGTTGGGGAATGTGTGACAAGCGACCCACACAGATACCCTCCTACAAGATAACCCTTTTTTTAGGCTCTACCATATGATCAGGAGCAGCGATCACATTTGTCTTCGTGCTAGAGGGAGGGTGGAGTGATTCATTCCAGAGCAAGGTAAAAAAAAAATAAAGAAAATCTGCAGAGCAGTGGATTCAGAAATCTGTCTGTGAGTATGTCATGTCAGAGAATTAAGAGGCCAGTATCTGCAGAAAAACCTGGAGCACCCATGAGAAAACAAGACTTGGGGGAAATCTGTGGCAGGCTACTGTATTTACACTATGGACAGAGAAATTGCACCGGTGGTTACAGAAACATTTTTGTCCATTCACCTTTTCTATTGAACTGTTAAAAGTTGCCAGCACGGTCATTAAAAAGCAACTAATTTTCCGAAACGTAGTTATGAAGTTTAGTCATGACAGAATAAATTTTTTTCTACTGCTGAGGTGTTAAAACCAATTAAGCATTCTTCAATATTTTATTGAAATTTAATCACCATGAGTCAGAGTTACAACTTCATTAGGTGCATGAATTTAGGACAAGACTATCTTTGACTTGTGGCTTATAGTCAGGCTATCGTGGAAGAGAGAATCACATATTGTGGGGAATCGTTTGGCTCTGCGTGGAGTTTCTATTGGCTGAGATAAATTAATTTTAATCTGCACAGTAGATAGGAACTTCTCGAAGTCGTGTAAAAGGCGGCAGCTGGTAGAAGTTGTCTGCAGTGCCACCGCTATCTCGATCCCAGAACGAGGCACTTTTCAACCACCGATGCATGGTTTGTGGCACCGTCACAGTAGGACAAATATTTCCCAAGCCAGGTCTAGGACAAAGATTCACACTGAAGATGGGGGAACAGCACAAATACCACCTGCAAAGGCAATGTGCACCTGGCAGGAAAGGACTACACTCCAAATATCTCTTCTGAAAGCAATCCTGAATCTTAAAGTGAATCCTGAAACTTAAAGTGGACCAAAAACCCCTGAGGGTTTTTTGGATCCTTGGACACAGGATTTTTCCTACCTTTCCGATCTGCTGGGAAAGTCGTGAGGAAGGAAACAGGGGTGTGTTCTGCTTGAGATGTTGTGGAAACAAAGGCAGCTCCAAAACAGACTTTAAAGGACAAAAGACAGCTCTTGATACCCATTTTGCTGCATGGTTGGACTTGATGACCCTTGAGGTCTTTTCAAACCTTAATGATTCCATGATTCTGTGAGCTATTGGGTGAAATATGGGCATTTCTCTTACGGACGTTTGGGGCCAGGCCACATCCTCCCCTCTTGTTCAGTCAGAGCTGCCATTCAGCAGGTTTGCAGCTTCATTTCTTCTGCTGGTGGCTCTCCCTCCTCCTGTCATTTTGGTGAGGCAGAAGAATAAGGAAGGAAATTAAACTTAAAAAAAAAATATATATATATAAATCCCTTCTCTCCAAAGCTGGCTGACTTCCTCAGCAAGAAAGTAGGAAAGGTCATTTCATCAGTCAAGATGCTCCAAGTTTAGCCCTCGTTCTCTCCCCAGGGAAAAGACCCTGTGCCTTGCGAAAGTCCTGTCCTGGACCAATGGTGTGCCTACCCAAATGTCACATACCACGTGGATGGCACTGTCTTGGTGTGACCTGGAAAGGGAACTCAGTCGTCAACTAGAGAAGGGAGCCTGGAGCTCAGCAGCGGTGTATCAGGTGGTGCAGAGGCAAGTTGAGGACTCCTCCCAACCCAGCCCACTGCAGAGAAGCCAAAATTGTCAGTTTTGCGAGGGTAGCACAGCTTTGTGGGACTTCAAGTACACAAAGTCCTTGTCGGCTTTATTCTCTTGTTCATACACTCTGAGCTGCACTCCCATATGTCTGGGGTGGTCATTTATTGAGAAAAGAAAGGAAAATGCTTTACTGAGGGCAATAAGTTTTGTTCTTTCTTGAGAGCAGATGTAAGGAACTCTCCCAGCCCACAGAGAGGTTAAGGAGGGACAGAGAATCATAGAATCATAGAATGGCCTGGGTTGAAAAGGACCCTAAAGATCATCTAGTTTCAACCATGCTTAAGTTTCCTCTGAAGGACTACATTAAGTGCAAGAAATGTTGAGTGGAATGGTCTTATTGATAATACTCACGATAAATATATATATGGGGAAACAGTCATAGAACTAACGTATCCTAGAGTGCAGTGCTGGCTGCGCTCTCCAAGAAGTCTGGAATCTTCTATTTCCATGTAATGATTTTTTTTAGAGTATTTATTTTACCCTCCTTTCTAGGAATTATAGAGTCTGGATTTTTACTCCTTAGTCTTTTCGGAGGGATCACACTGAGGTTTTGATGCTGCTGGATGTTATGAATCAATGTTCAGCTCATCTTTTTTACTCCTAAATATCAACGAGCATTTGACAAATTTCTACTACTGCTTATTTTGACATCGTGACAACAGCACTCCTTTGTCCGATAGTAGAGGTGACAAATGATGCTGTATTCTCCAAGGGGCCAAATTTGTGGGTTTGGTATCATTGTGTATCTAATTTACATTTTATTGCTCTCTTTTTTAGCTCTCAGGGTCATTTTAGCATGTCTTAGTTATGCTCTCTGGAGTTACAGCAGGAAAGCTCAGAGAAGATTTTACAGAGTGAAGAAGAAAGAGTCTTGCATGCTTTACACTTGAAACTCTGCAGAGCAGAGCAATTTGCCAGTCTCTTCCTTCATTACTCACTGCTTTGAAAGTTTTTCCAGCAAAGATAAAGAAAAATCCATTCTTTCATTTCACTTCCAACAGTACAGGGCGCTCTCACACATGTGATTCCAGAAGATTTAGAGAATTTTTCAGTGAAATTCTTCACAAGCTGTTTTCCATTGTACGTAACGACTTCCTATGGATGCCTACAACATTCAGAAGCTTTTGTTCTGCTGGTGGCCAATGGAATACCCATGGCTGCAAAAACCTGCAGGTATGCTGACTCATAATAAATCACGGCAAAGAAGTCATAAACCTAGCAGATCTGGATGTAGGTCTATCAACAGGCTGATGGCATATGTAGCTTCTGTTGTAGTTGGATTTTACTGGAAAGCTTATTGACTTGCTGATCAGCTGCTCATTGTCTGAGTCTATCTGATCCTAAAACCATATTCAGCAAAACTGCTCAACTTAAAGCTTTAAGAGGGAAAGTCTCAGGAGTCGGGTAAAACTTTAATCAATCGGAGAAGTCAAAACATGAGAAGAAATCCTCATCTTAATGTTACACCATCAAACCTAAACAGATCAGTTGTGGTTCTCTGGAATAAAAAGGAGACACCAAATGTAGAATCATAGAATCATGAAGGTTGGAAAAGACCTCAAGGATCATCGAGCAGTCTTATATTCGTAAACTCATTTAGTAGGTAACCTTGCTTAGAAATAGGATTTAATTCCTTTCTAACATGGAAGGAACCAGCAGACTAGGTTTTAGTACACTTTGCTCATGTACCAGAAATCTGTGACACTTGCCTAAGATCCTGTAGCAGAGAAACATATTTCTAGGTGATAATATCATGCTACCATTGGAATATACCATTGACTTTTTTTCTTCCTCCTGGGGTCATTATAAATTAAAACTTGTTTTCTTACTGGCTGGCTTTTACTTTCCTTTTCAGCAGTGTTTTTGTCACTCTTCACACAGTATGGTTTCGGTCCAGGCTCCGCTTTGATAGAAGCAGGGTGTCTCTGGTTGCTGAGAAATGCTTTTATCTAATTTCGGTATCACAAACTGAAAGGATGTAACTGTGTTCTGGCCTTTTGTAAAGCATTCCGAAATTCAATGTCTCCATGTCTTTCTAGCCTCTCTAGTTCTTCTAGCCTTGCTTTTCCTTTGCTTTGTATGCAATACCCAGAAAGTGGCAAAATGTTAAACCTCTGCCTTAGGAAATGCCTTTATTAAATATCTGTGCTGCTTTTTTTTTCCGCCCCCTCTTTTTTTTTACCCACTAGAAGACAATGCTTTTGACCGTTAGTGGTTTTTTGCACCCGTGTTCTCATTCTGCAATTGAAAATAAACCACTTTTTCCCCCAATGTTACTGCAAAAGTCACCCTGAGTCATCCCGGTTCTCTTTACCTTGTGCATTGTTGTGCATGTTTCACAGAGGTTTTTGTTGCAGAAGGTTTTCTTCCTCTTCTAACTTGGAAACTAAAAATCTCTCCAAATAAACACCTTGTCATATTTCTAAATTGAGGCTATGTTCTTCTCTGAGTGTAAGTCTACTCTGGCTGTATCTCTGGTGAGTTGATATTTCTTTTTTGGGAAAATTGGCAGTTCTCCTTTCCTCTCCACTGGGAATTAAACTCATTTTTTTTCAACTTCATAATGAGATAGATGCTTGAGATTCTGGTAGATAACCATTCCCCATCTCTTGAGACTGTCCACAACAAGTTCAGCCACCGAGGTGAGGGAACACTTACGTGACATGTGATTAAACGCTTTAATAACGCGTAAATTGTGTCTTAAGCTGATGTTGAAACACTTTTTTACACAGATGGATATATTAGTGTATACACAGTTTCCATGGGTCGTGAGACCTCCAATTCATTTGATCAGACTCTTTCTTTTGGTTGGAATGGTTGGAATAGTCCTGTCACCTGGCATCACACTCCTTCCACCAGTGCACAAAGATTTTGCACCAGAAGAGCCCGAACCAGCGTGCTGGCGTTTGCTTTGACCGGTCTGTCACAAAACAGGGGCAAACGCAACTTCAAGCAGCGCCTGGAGCTTTTGTCATCCCAGCACAACCTTCCAGAAATAAAATTAGCCTGTGTGATAGGACACAGGGTTTCTGCAGGACATATAAATCGCAACCTAGCGTGAGTTCTCTGCATAGTAAGCATGAACAAAATTGTCAGCAAGTCACTGAGCATCCTCCTCTTCGCCTCAGCTCACATCAGCTCTTACAGAGAAAAGGAATAGGCAGACGCTAACCGCTATAGGATCCCGGTCAGCTCTTTTTGATCCTATCAGAGTTTGCACAGATTTCACTGCCCAGAAATAAGTGGAAAGCCCCACTTGTAACCCTCAACAAAGGACAGCGTGCAGCTGAATCTCCCAGCCCTGTTCTGCCAGGAAAATGGCAGAATCCCTTTTGCAAATTAGTTTCTTCTGAGCTCCTAAATGTGCTTATTTCTTCTAATGTTGCTTCCCTTTCGGGAACCTCTATTGCTATGGTAGGATGACTTTTTCTGGTGTATCTGTCCAACTCTACATAAAAGAGTCCAAAATTACCTGAGTCGGAGAGAACAAGCCTGGCACTTCAGCCCAGTGGATGGGCCGTTTGTCTAGAAAAACCTGGGAAAAGACTGTCCCAGGTCCCACACTCTGCTTGATGACTTGAACACCCCTTCTGTGGATAGTTTTTACCTCTTCCCATCTTAAGAAATGGGGTAGTTGTAACGTGTTGTTGAGACTATCAGTAGAATAATGTACTGACTTTAGATATTTTTTGATTAATCTCAAATTTACTGTCTGGCTTTTTGAAACATTGCTGTGACTTATGATAGCTTTCTAGTGCTACATCACCATGATACAGAGTGAATTTATTACTGTGGCTATGCATTGTTTCCATAAATACTTCAGCTTCACATTTACTAACAGAAATATTGTGTGGGCTTTCAATTATTCTGCTGATGAGCTTAAATATGTTTTAGTTGGATTTGCATGAGTGTGAGGCTTTTTTTTTTTTTTTCTGGAGCAGTTAGTATCTCAGATATATTGAGGTAAAAAATGTTCTGCGTGTAGCTGAATAGCTTGGGCGTGCCTGGATTTCTCTTTCGTGCTGTCAAATGTTCCTAGGGTATGTCTGCATTCCCTTTAAAGATAAAATTTAATGATCAGGGCACTACGTGCCTGCTGCTGTCATGTCCACATGAAAGAAATTGCAGCATAGATCAGGGAGCTTGAAAGACTCATTTTGTGTTGTCACACCAACATTAAGCACGATGGGGTTGTCCCAGTGCATTAGCTTGCACCTGGACAGCTGAACTGAGCACCTTCATTGGTTCGGGGCATGACAGGTGGTTTGGGTGATCTTCATTCATCCAGAAGTGTCTCACCAGTTCTTCCTTACTGCTTGCAAGATTCTGGTTGGGAGCAATAGAGGAGTATTTCCTCTTAGAGCAGAATAAAGAGGAGCAGAATACCTTGTTCCACGGTTCCTCTCTCTCCTTGTGCAGCGATGTGCCCTAGAAGCCTACGCTATGTTCTGTCACCTGTTGAATGACTTCAGTGCGTCCCCAGGGGACACCATTCAGCAGCCTGTCAGATATCACCAGAAATTTATATTCTCTGAGCTAGTAGTTTAATGGTTTGTTGGTTTTTTCCCCCTGCTCTGTAACACAGTGTATATCTTCATTATCAGTATCTCCCTGGCTCACCATCTTCTGACAGACATATCAATTGCTTTGGGCTCTGTCTTCTCTTCCCCACCTCCCACCCCACTCTTCCAAATGAGCAGAAAAGACCATAAGCAAATTAGGAAATAATAATGAAATGCTGCGTGCTGTGTGTTTCATTTGACAAGACAGATTCTCTGAAGGGCAGCTGGATGCATGAGTGATGAGGAGGCAAGACTCAGAAAAGCAGGAAGGGATTTGTATTTAATAATAAATGTTCCATCTGAAGGCAAAATTATGACTGTATGTCATAAACCCCCAAAAAACTAATAAAATAGAAAATGCAGGAAATTATTCATGCTGGGTTGAGTTAGTGTTTACTGAACAAGTCTGGCTACCTCTTGGTATTATCTGACATTTCCTTATGTTGACATGACTGACAGAGGAATTACACCCTGTTGCTAATACTAACAACTTTCATTTTTCCCAGGACACCAGAAATACAACTGTCATTTTTTTCGAGATGCAGGTCACAGTAGGCACCTGTCTTTCTCGGATTCTTAGCTTTAAATTCTGGAATCAGGCATCAAAAGACTATGAGATTTCACACAGTAATATTCTTGGTACTTTGTATTTGGTTTTTTGATTCCTGAGGCTTTAGGATGATCTGAAGATAAATATTCAACCTCTTTGGCTGGAAATAGATGATCTTTAAGGTCCCTTCCAACCCAAACCATTCTATGATTCTATACTTTTAAGGGTCAAAAGTTAATCTTCATTGTCAGCCTACTTAATTTTTAATAGCATTTTAGATTCTTCTTTCATTCTATAAATCCAGAAACTGGTCTTTCTAGGATAAAAACACAGCAAAAATCACAACAGTATACACCATAAAGCTTCCAAGGAAATTGCAGGAGTTGGCACCAGAGAAGAATGCCAACTGTGCAGTCCACATTTGTCAATTACTTGCTCTTGCTCCCAGGCAATACATCACGTGTGACATTTTCACTGCAAATTTAGATCCTTCTAGTCTTCCTCTGATCTTTTTGTGCCCTTTTCTCCAGCCTTCTTAATATCTGTCTGTTGTATGAGCTCTTTCCATTGCCCTTATTCACTTCACTATCTTTCTAATTGTCTTGTCTTTCCTGAAAGATCTTCACCCATGGTTGATTGCACTCAACATCTATGGAGCTGTTTTTATGATCTTGGTGCCCATTCAGTGGTCAGTTGGGCTTCTTCCATCATTTCGACAGTGCCCTGCCAACGGCTGCTTTGAACCTGGTGGTCCTTCTATCACCTTCTGCTGCTCTGACACTGCCAGACTCACCAACTTCCATTATCCTCTTCTCTTCTTGAATCATCTCTCACTTCAGCCTTCTCTTCCTTCTTCTTTCCTTACTCTCCTCAGTGAAATAACACCCCACTACTATCTCTGCCTGATAAGAAGCAAGACCTGTGTGCCACCGAGCTACATCTACCAGGCTTTAAAGGATCCTTTCTGTGGTCCTTCTTCACTCCGTCCTTTGATTACCCAGTCATTCTCCGGTATGTTACCACGGATACTTTCCCTCTCCCCTGACTCCACCAGCCTCCTTTAATCCCACTGGGACTGAAGGTGGATACTCCACCTGAAAAGCAGTAACTCTACCAGACCTTTCTACAATACTTTAAAGAACAGCCAACTGCTATTGTCATTTTTTTTTTATTTCAAAATTACCTGTTAAACTGGAATGAAGAAAAAACCCAAAGATTTTAAAATAGGAGACAAACTTATTTCACCCTGGCACTTCTCTTCCTCTTCTTTTTTCCCTCTTCATTACAAACTTATAGTGCATAGCGACAATTTTTAACACTAATGTTTAGCAGTTGCTTCATAATCAGTGCTTGCAGCTGTGCTGGTAAATTTACGAGGGCTCAGAAACATCCCCTTGCACGAGAACCCCGTCGTCTATATGGCTAACGTCTCAGTAGAGTTCCTTGCATGATTTTTCCAGCATGGTTCAGGAGTTAATATTCCAAGGGCTATTTGTGATAAGCAGCTTTCTGAAGCCACTCTAGAGGAAAAGACAATTTACCAGTAGAGACATGGACCACAGATGTAGAGTCTTACAGGAAGATCTTGGGTTGAACAGCATAGGCACAGAAAATTCACACCCAAGCAATTTGGATTTTTTTCCCTTTTTTTTTTTTTTTCTTTTTTTTTGATACAAATATTTAGGAAATTAGCATGACTTTCCATTTCAAACTCCTTCCATTCACTTCAAAAGGAGAAATTGTATTGCGATATAGATAGCATACAGCCCTGGATAATACAAAAAAAAAAGAACCATGAGAAAAGCAACCTAATCTAGCATGTGGGTATAAAACTGAGTCTTGGAAGTTGCAAGTGCCTTCCCAAAGGAACTGCCTTGACAGCTCCCTGCAAGTTCTGTGATTAAAGCAGTTTCAGGCTAGAAAGAGATGGTATCAAACCCCTCTTTGGATAGGGAAGAGGAACAGAATTGCCTAGCCAATTAGCCTAATCTGTCTTTTCTCTAATTTGTCTGTTTTCCATAACCACAGTATTAACCAGCAGTTCACTCCTGCTAATCCCCAGTGCTACAAAGAAGAAAAGAACCTATTTGTATATTACAGGGTAATCATAATATCTGCTAATTTCCTTCCACACACTACAGGCCTGTTTTGAAAGGAGATTGCTGGCATTATTCCCATTTTATAAATGAGGAGACTTACAGTACAGCAAAATGATTTTGCAGGAACTGAGAGTTACTGATAAAGCAGAGCCTGATATCAGTGTAACTGATAAAGCAGAGAACAAAACCCAGGTCTCCTGAACTCTCCCTGCAAGCTTCGCTGTTCACTTGCATCTGGGATCAGAAGTGAAGTCAGCAGCAAAACCTTTTTCTCCTGCATTTCTAAGTAATTTATTTTCTAATTTTCTTAAGGGAGTAATTACCAAATTGCCTGCTTTCCATGTGTTGTGTCTACAAGGACGCACCAAGGACTTTTTAGCTGTGGTGGCAGTAATAAATAAGGTTGACTTCAAAGAAGGGTGCTAGCGCCACGCTTCCTTTTTATAAAAGGGTCTCATAGTCTCATTTTGGTGCTTTCACAAGATGAGGTGTAAATCTCCGTGGACTGAAGGGAAGGTATTGCTTGCAAAAGCCCTGAAAACTTCAATCTCAGCTTCATAGCTCTTCATCACACATAAACTCTCACAGGAGCATCTGTCTATTGCTGTTCTGTTTCAGACCTTTATGCCATGCCCCAGTCCTGGCCACAGGTCTCCTCCTCTTCCAATAAGTGATGCTGTCGTGCTAACGGGTGAGAGAAGAGGGGGGTTTTTTGTAAATTAAGAAGGTCAGCTGGAAGACCTCTATGCTCATTTCATTCCCTAGAGGCAAGGTTTTCAGAGGGGTCAGAACCATGTTCTGATATGAACAGTTTTTCCCTGGAGTATTTTGATCTTCAGATAGGATTCAGAAACTACCTTAAGGACAGGGCAACAAAATCCTGGCACCAGTGGGGAGGAGATTTGCATGTTCCTCCTGCCCCAACCAAAACAAACCAGAGGAGAAAGACAGAAATTACTGTGTCTTAGGTGTCTGGACATTTCAGTAAGGAGATTGTCAAATTTCTTGTTGCCCTAACTAGGATTTATACTTACACTGTTAACATGTTTGAGTAGTTCTTTGCTTTCCCAATCCTGGGCTCCTTAAGCTGTACACATGAAAACCTATCATAACCTAGCATTAGTTTAAAAATAAGCAAGTGTTTTGCTAGTTGATCTCCTCTTGCAGGCAGTCAGCTGGTACTCTTTTTTTTCCTAAGGAAAGATTAGTATCAGATTTAGTTCTCTGTTGGTGTTCTGTGACAAGAAGCATCTCTGCAAGACCACAGTGGACACTATCAGGCTCCTTGCCTCCAGGTACTGCTGCAGATCAGTATGTTTGGTAGCTGAAGGCTGACAAGCGAGCACTAGGATCTTCCATGTTTCAAAAGCTAACAACTTTCAAAGCTCTTTCTGATCTCCACTGAACCAGGCTGAGAAACCAACTTTCCGTGTTTAGCCGATGAGTTGACTGCACAAAGCCTTGCAGGACCTCTGCTTGGACAAGGTTTTAATGAGCCTTTCTAGTTTTATGGCATCTCCTAGCTGTTGAGTCCCAATGCCAGGGCACGGTGGTCCGTGGTTAATGGTGTCAAACGTACAGAGCAGCCATGAAGAGACTCCCCTTGTTAGGCAGCAAAACAAAGATTGAAGTGGCATCTTGCAGCTACCCGTGTTGGGGACAATCAAAGAGTCATCAATATCCCCGAGTGAAAATATGTCTGCATCGACTGTAGGTGTGGGGAATGGTAAGAAATGCCATCCATCATAGCTGACTGGCAGTACGTTTGGGGAAGGCGGGCTACAGCATGGAGGAATGCCAAAATACCCTTACGACCTGGCAACTTAATGAAAATAAGATCATCTTCCCTGCAAAATAGAAAACTGAGTCTGAGATTAATTACTTAACTCCTAGTACTCGTGAGCTCGGTACGCCTGTGCTCAGCTGTTCTTTTACAATAACATTAATCTGAATATATTACAAGAACATTTGAAGTTTATTTACGGAAATATCCAAAATTCTTCATTTTAGATGTATATGGAGAGTTGATTGCTTTTTCCGTAATTGGGATTGCAAGTGTGATCTTTTATAAAGCTATTATTAGTCCCAATATTATCGCAGCTGTAGCTTCCAGGACTGATTGAGCTTAGAAATGACTCAGCTTCTTTTAAAGCTGAGATGAGCTTTTATGGCAAGTTTCAGTACAGTTAACCTGGCCAAGCTTCAGGACTGGTTGTGGCCTCCCTGCTGTCCCTTTACAAATGGACTGACTTTACGTTTCGTGCCACTATCACTACTGCCAGTCCTTGAAATATTCCAGGCAGTTACATTTGCTTGGAAGCTTTTACATAATTTGAAGAAAAGTTGTAAATGATTGAAGTTCCTAGTGTTCACTCTATACAAGTTGGCACAGCGTGCTAGGCTGAAAGACTGTATTTCTATATGTGTAAGATAAGTGCAAAGCTACACACTATGTAAATCCGGTCATTCGCTGTTTGCTTGGAGAGAATATAGAGGTCACTCTGTTTCACCGCTGCAAAGCCAAAGGAGCCACTCTAACAGATGGTGCTATAGCTCTGTTTTTTTGGAGTTATGACCCAAGTCCAAGGCCCAGGTTATAGGGCTGATTATTTTTTCTGCTCGCAGGGCTACTTGTGTGTAATGAGGTTTCACAGTGAAATAATTTCTGAGGGACTTTAACGCTGCAGAATTTTTTTAAGCACATTGCTGGGAGTGATGGTGGAAAGGGGAGTACAGCACTGGGTGATACAGAAGGAGATATTGAGCAATCAGTGATGGGCTGGAGCAGGTCCAGAGAGGGGCAACGGAGCTGGGGAAGGCTCTGGAGGACAGGGCTGACGAGGAGCGGCTGAGGGAGCTGGGGGGGTTCAGTCTGGAGAAGAGGAGGCTGAGAGGAGACCTCATCACTCTCTACAGCTGCCTGAAAGGAGGGGGCAGTGAGGGGGGTGCTGGGCTCTGCTCTAAAGGAACAAGTGATGGGACAAGAGGAAACGGCCTCAAGTTGCGCCAGGGGAGGTTTAGGCTGGAGATTAGAAAAAATTTCTTCACTGCAAGAGTGATGAGGCATTGGAACAGGCTGCCCAGGGCAGTGGTGGAGTCACCATCCCTGGAGGGGGTCAAGAAACGTGTGGATGTGGTGCTTGGGGACATGGGTTAGTGGGTTGGGTCGGGTTGGGTTGACGGTTGGACTTGATGATCCCTGAGGTCTTTTCCAACCTCCAGGATTCTATGATATCATCCTCTGTGTGTACATATGAAATGCCTTGAACAATTCAACAGAGTGCAGGCATTGCCTCAGGTGTTGTCGCCGGTGGTGCATTGTTCTCAGGGACACAGGGAAAGGAGAAAAATGAGAAATAACTTGAGACCAACCATTCCAACTATTAGAAACCATTTCAGCAAGTGTATCTGGCATCTTCCAGAGGGGCTGCTTTGTGACCTCTCGGCTCATTCTGAACAGTTCATCTGCATCTGGGCAGAACATCTCCATTAGGATGACAAACATGCCAAGAATCTCAAACACAACATTGAGCAAACCTGCCAGGTGATGTTGGTGTTCCAGGTGTCCCTCATCCATATTTTTTTTTTTTTCTCACAGAATATTTTTCTGTGTTTGTTTGTTTTTCAAAAAGGAGCCACGTCCTCGCCTTGTTGCTGGTAGTTAAGTTCTGCTGCAGCTCTAATGGGCTCGGTTTAATTTCATTTTTTTTCTCGCTCTCAAGCCTGTTATGTAGAAGTGAAGAGAAACATGGATGGAGTATATCTTTGGTTTTACTCCTGGCTACCCACCAGGCACTGAATCTGTGGTTCTCCACTGTATCCCACCGATGTGCTGCAACTTTCACCAGTTTAAAGTGGGGGTAGACAGTGTTTGTTTCCATCTGCTCATTTTAGTGATGCTCTAATATTGCACGAGTTCAAATGGCTGCTTGAGCTTTGTGGCAGCAGAGAATAATATCCATAAATGACCAAACCTGGATTTGTATTCGAGTAGAATTTTTTATTTTAGAGAAAGCTTCTTCTTTCCATCCCTGCATCTTCCTCCCTCTCCTCACACTTCCCCAGCCCATGCTGCCAATGCCAGTATTTCTTTTTCACTGACACAGAGGAAGGCGGTTTCAGGGAGAAACTTCTGGCAAAGAAGATGATAACTTCATTTCTAGGAGATATTTTCCAGAGTGGGGAGTAGGAGGACAAGGAAAGTAAGTGGGGGAGTGGAGAAAGAGAGAGAAGTGCCTGCCTGCCTTGCATTCTCAGGGAATGAGAAAACTAAATGTAGCCCCTCGTCTTCGCAAGGTAAGCAACCTGCTGACATTACACCGTAAACGTTCAGGCACCCGTGAAGCGATGTGACAACTGCCAGGCTCCAACTCAGCAAGTGCAAGGGACATTTGCACACTCAGGAAGAACTGCTCTTTGTAGGCATGTCTTTTTATTCTGAGTTATTGTTCGGGTTTGAATACATTTAAGATTAGGACAGGAATAAGTGAGCAGAAAAAAATGTCAGACTAGTTTGGTCTGCTTTTTCTTATTCCCTTTGTTGCACATTTGAGAGATGTCCCTCGAAACTTATGTGTTACTGAACGATGGGGTGTTGGACCCATATGTCTGTTCTGTGCCCAGAGTAACCAATTTTTTTTTTTTTTACTTTTTTTTTTTTCTTAAAGGATGATTCCAGCTACAAACAAAGCCTTTGTTGTGAACAACCTTGTTTCTGGAACAGGCTACGACCTCTGTGTCCTGGCAATGTGGGATGACACGGCCACAACCCTTACTGCCACCAATATTGTGGGATGCGCCCAATTCTTCACCAAAGAAGACTACCCTCAATGCCAGTCAATGCACAGCCAGTTCCTGGGTGGGACCATGATTCTGATCATCGGAGGCATCATCGTGGCAACCCTGTTGGTGTTCATCGTAATACTCATGGTCCGCTATAAGGTCTGCAACAATTCCCAGGGGAAGATGTCTAACGTCAGCAACGTCTACTCGCAGACAAATGGAGCGCAGCCAGTTCAGAATGGAGTCTTGCCCCAAGTCAACCCCAAAGTGGTGGTGAGAAACGAACTGATGGAGTTTAACTGCCAGTCTGTGCGGAGCAGCATCTCCTCTTCCTCCAGCTCTGCAAATAGCCGCAACTGTGATGACTATAGCCTCCAAAGTGAACAGGGCACATTGTCCAGTAAGTGGAGGCCCCCTTCCAGGTCAAAACACAATATTGACCGGCTAATGGGAGCTTTTGCCTCCCTGGAACTGAAATGTCAGAAAAAGGAGGAGATGACAGACTCCAGAACTTCTACGGTGGCCCACCACTCGGACAAAGAGCCACTGCTGGGCCAGCCGGAGTCCAGATTTCGCAGCCTCCTCACATTGCCTCTGGAGGGCAAAACTAAACGTAGCCATTCTTTTGACATGGGGGACTTTGCCACAGCTCAGTGTTGCACCTACCCAAAAAAGATAACAAACATTTGGACAAAGAGGAGCCTTTCGGTGAACGGCATGCTTTTGCAGTATGATGACAATGACCTAACAGGGGCAAAAGGGACTTTTGGGAGCTCAGAGTGGGTGATGGAAAGCACAGTGTAAATATGAGTGTCTCCCCCCTCTTCTTCTCCCCTCGTGTGTTACAAAGTGTGGTTTGGAAAGAGAGGGGAGGAAACGTTTTCAGTTGTACCGACCAAAAAGATAGGTAAAGAAATAAGTAACATGGATACTAAAAGAGAAAGAAGGTCATGAAATGTGAATAGGCACGTATGGCACCATTCTTGTCTGGCCCCAACTAAACCATGCGTGAATGTTTCAAGGAATTTACCAGTTGTATTTAGCATTGCTTTCCAAAAGTTACTCGGACTCTTGGTGAACAGTCACACATGATTAAACAAGGAGGATGAAAAAAAGGGGTTTAACAGCACAAATTTAATTTTACAGGGTTTCTTTTTCTTTTTTTTTTTTTTTTTTAAGAGCACCTCTTTATTTCCTTTTAACCACAGAAATACCCTTCTGTGGATGTGAGACTGGTGCTAGGATATATCTGGTTGTCATTGCAAGTGACTTTCTCAAAAGTACAGGCAGGCTATCCGCAGGGACAGATCAGAGCAAATTGTTCAGCTTAATCTCATGGTGTTAACTGTGACATCTGGGAAAACAATACTTGTTGTTGAGTGGGCTTTTGGTTAGGATTGAATGATTTCTGTTCTGTTTTGCCTTGTCAGTGCTTTTGAGTTGTTTGTTCCCCACAGCAGAAAGTATGTTTCCATGCATTTATTTTTTTTTTGTTTGTTTTCAGTCTCATCAAATCTCCCAGATGGAAAGGAGGATATGAAAAAAGGTCCAATTTCTGATGCACTGTATAACCCACCTCCAATACCACCCCTTTATATCCTAGGAAAAATTAAATCTAGGGGCTAATAAATTTAAAAAAAAAAAATCATCCTCTTTCTTCCATCTTCTTTATAGTCTCTGCTTGTCATTGCTCAAGGCAGATTGTAGCAGCTATTGAGATCTGTAGGGGTGTTGCTACCAAAGATGGGAAAAAATAGTAATCAAGATTTCTTGTTAAAGGATAAAGAAAGGGAAAACCAAAGTGGCTCCCATAAATTCTCCACATGATGAATACCAATGGCTTCTGGCAAAGGTCACACTGCCACTCTGTTCAGATGACAAAGAAAACACGGGTTTCACCCTATTGTGACAAAAGCTCTTTATCTGTACAGCCACCACGACACGTTTGACTGTATCAGTAGCATCAGGAAATGTGAGTTTTTATGTATTTCAGGGTATGTTCCCAATTATCCACGGAAATGGAGTTAAATGTGGGTGTCTCAGAACAGGGGGTCTCCCATGTGCCCCCTGTGCTACAGATGTCCCTTCCTCAGCCCCCAGTGCACTCCTGCACCTCTGTCCCTCACCCTCCCTAAGGTACTCGCAAAGAACAGGAGCTCTTTGGGGCTTGTAAACTGATTCTTGGATTCGTTTTTGGGGAGCATTGCTGTGGTTGTGGAAGTACACACGTCCCACCCAGTTGACTTTACTGTCCTTAATGACTTTACTGTGATTTCCAACATTCTGGTGGCCACTGCAACTGTCCTTTCATTTGTGTATTTCTTTGTTGGGTCCCGATGGTCAGCTACTTTCGGGAACCATTCCGAAATTGCACATTGTTACAATGATTTTGTAAAAGACGTGTGGAGAATGGGTGCAAGGCACAGAGGAAATAACACATGAAAAAAACCTCTATGTATATTTTTTTTTTAAAGGTGCAGAGATATATTGTGACATGGCTGTGTACTTGATCTTGTATTCGTCATGTTTCCTACTTGGAGTTTTAGAAAATGACAACCCTGTGATCAGAATATTTTTTTCCTTTATTTTCTTTCTTTTGCTACAAAATGTACAGTAAAAAACATTCTTGGGGAAAAGAAAAGAACCTGCTTTTCATTTATTTGCTCTTCTGCGGTCTGCTTTGAAACCTAAGTAAGGAATAGTATTTATTTTTGAATTATCTTGAAAATTTATGTGTTTGCTTTCTCTTTCCCTTTTTTTACTTTTGACTTCAGGATTTAGTCGGAATCAAGAAATAAAGACCTTTTTGGAATGCATGAGAAAAGATCTGGTAAAAGTGCATTTCAACTCTTTTTCTCTGGTTACATTTATACAGATCTATATCACTAATGTGTTTTAAACCCTCATCCAAAATCTGCAGAAATCAGAGGAAGCCTTTTTAGGCTTAGGACCTGACTTTATTGCTCGCTACTAACATTAGTGTATTCAGAAGAGATCCAGCCAAACTTTGTTTGCAACATCTTTCAAAAATCTGTGGTTTTCTCATGCTTTCCAAGAGGAATGACACCTCTACTGCCAGAATCTACATCATCCAGCTGTCCAGATGGCACCTTCACATTAACCATTAATGACATTTACATTTATGTTTTACTCAAGAATCTTGTAGAGGTTTATGTAATTATTTTCTTTTCCTTGCTAAGGTGTGGTGCAGTTGGGCTTTTTTATTACGTTGCTGCTTTGCTTTGAACGTGACATCTAGGTTGCTTTTAATTTCAATGTTGAGTTCATCAATATTAGCAGCATATGCAGCTGTGAATTTTCAGAAGCAATATCTTATACTATTTTCTTTATTAAAAAGGAAAACATCTCCTTGACTTCCCCATACAAGATTAGATGAAGCAAGCCAACAGCTGCTGTTTTAAAATAATGGAGAGTTGCCAAAGAACCCAGGTAGTCCACAATCTAACAGCGACATTTATTACTGTTAATCATTATTTCAATTCATTAAGCTTTAATGAATGAGGTTCAATCCACATCAGCAAATTTGCAAATACTGAGCCAAATGAAAGGCGTGCCCAGAAATTCCCTTTGGAGCTCACAGCCTTTGGGAGGATGAGGACTCGGGGACTCGCTCGTAGGCGAGGCAGGGAGCCCCATGGCGTGTCGGCAAGCGGCCAGCCCTGGGGAAGGGATGGGAGCCAGTGCCTGGGCACCTGCTGGGCTCTGATCGTCCTTCAGGTGCCACCAGCCACTGCCCTGCTCAAACAGCTGACCAAACAGACCTCTGAAATGATCCCACGGTTTCCCTTTTACCGCTTTGACCACTGCTGAAGTCCCGGCGGAGTCGACAACTTCTTTATTGCAGCACCAAGGACATGGGGGATAGCTCCAACCAAACGTGTCCACCTTGCATCAGAATTCATTCACTTTTAGACACTTTTTCTGTCAAGTCATTATGACATCAGTTCTTTTGCACAGGTATGCATAAAATGCTCGCTATTAAATTTAACCTTTAAATGATCGGTGGTTCTAGTTGCATAACCTTATCAATATCCTTATCCTAAAACAATTGTTGGTCAATTCTACTTAGCTCTACTGATTGGAATCCTTGATATTAAAATCAAGATGGGAAGGGTAAAAGGGGTTTCTTAGCAGCATGACTGGTGTCTGTGACGGTTTCTTCGGTTACATGGAGGAGAACACTACATGTTCCTGGTACAGTTTCTATGGTTAAAGATTCAAACAAGTCAGTAGCTCTTAGAGAGGGTCCTGTGGCTATTTCACAAACAAACACAACATATAGAAAGATTCAGTCAAACTTAACAATCCCATTGATTTTTGATGCTTATCTGCAACAGCAACTGTCTTTTGGGTTCCATCCTGAACCCATGCCCTCATTGCTAAGGCACAAGTGTGACACCAGGGTCCTCCGCACACAATGTGACCGATTTCTCCCTTGCCTTTGTTTTGCCTCCATTTCCATGTGTACACCTCACTTGGCTTCTCTGGATTTGACGATTTTTCTGTAGTGCTGTTGCATGGTTGGGATTCTTCCTTGCTCCACCTCTGAGCACAACTGCACGTTGGTGGCTGGTGAAATGGTGTATAGACATCCACTTACCTGGGTGTCATAAATATTTTCACACGTCATTGAGGAGTTGGGATAGCTCCAATGGCCTCGTCCCCTGGTCTCACAACCCTACACTGAGAAATTTATACAGGCCTCAATTAACAGTGTGGTCTCAAATTAACACGTTGGGGTGTAACGTGCTGCTAAACCCACTGTGCTTTGGACACACATGTTGGGTAGAGCGGAGAGTAAGGAGGACAACGGAGATCAGCAAGAGCCTGCTCAAAGAGAAGCCTGGGAAATTAAAGGTGCTACAGAATTTAAAGTGAAGCCTGTGGAAATAAAGACAACTGCATATGCATATGTAGCCCCTGGAAGTTAATTTTTTTTATGTGTTTTATAATAGTGGAATAAGCTTTTTTTTTTAAATATATGCCATTGACTTGAAAGAACAGGATATGATTCCACTGTGAAAATCTGCACAGAGTCCTGCTAAAAAAAACAACCCAAATCCCCCAAAATATCAACCTGGAGACTATTAAACTAGATGATGGAATGGAAATTTCTGAAATTAGTGATGATGTGTATTTCATTTATGTGTGCTATGAACCAAATGGTTGTATGAAATGAAAATAAAAGTGTGCGTGCATGTGTATGTCTGTGGATGTACAGATGCGTAGCAAAGCAGACCGTACTAGTTGCTTACCATTTACATTCTCCTTAGATATTTCATTAATTGGAATATATTTCTCATTTCAAATATCTTTTCTGAATTCACTAGCTGTAGAGAAGGGCAATCAATTTGTTTTCTTCTTATCCTTAGAGGAAGACAACATTTTACGTGTCTCCAAACTCCACCCAGTACTTCGTTTCAATTTGGATTAATTCACTCATAGAATCATAGAATCATGAAGGTTGGAAAAGACCTCAAGGATCATCAAGTCCAACCGTCAACCCAACACCACCCAACCCACTAAACCGTGTCCCCAAGCACCACATCTACATGTTTCTTGACCCCCTCCAGGGATGGTGACTCCACCACTGCCCTGGGCAGCCTGTTCCAATGC
>NW_010136683.1:0-11309 GCF_000699245.1 Pterocles gutturalis | reverse complement strand
CCATGAAGAAATTTTTTTTAATCTCCAGCCTAAACCTCCCCTGGTGCAACTTGATACCACTTGTAAAGCAATGCACAACAACAAATTACCAAAAGGTACTTCTGCCCTGCTCTGCTAAACCTGTATATAACCCACACCATGGGATTGATCCACTCTGGAAGAAAATAATCTTCCAAATTACTCTGCTCTTTTCATTCTCACTCTTCACCCAGACAAGGGTTCCAAAGAGATGTGACCAAAAAGAGCCCCGGGAGGCCTCTGAGTGAATGAAAAAAATGCATCAATGACCTAAGCACTTTCTAACCCAGAGGCCAATGAAAAATCCACCTGATAAGCAAGAAAATCTTTTAGTCTTTGAATAAATGTCACATCTGTTTGCAGTGATTTGTCCCCATGAACCCATGCGGGACCCACAGTGTGCTGTGTGGTGCATGCAGCACCCCCTCCCCCCCTTGCAGCCTCTTTCTCTGGAACCTTTTCTCAGTGACTGTCTGGCCTCCGTGTTCAGTGTCTGTAATTCAATACTCGGGGAGATTTGGGATGTGCAATAATATTCTGGATGTGTAATTAACAAGTGATGTCATGAACATATTACAGGTTTCACCTTTAAATCCCGCTAAACGTGATGAGGGAATCCTTCCAAAAACATTAAATGAGGTTTGGTTTTAGGCTGTATTGCAGATGAAAACCAAATCAATGAGTACCTTGAAACTCTGGTGTTCAATACAGGAATTCTATGTTCTGCAGTATGTTTTCCTTGTCCTAATTCATTACTCCTTAATCCCCAAAGGTGCAGCATTCCCTAGCATCAGCTGTCAAAAAGCCCTGCCGTACAAAACACTGCCAGATGCTTCTTCCCAGTATTACACTCCCAACAGATGGCAAATGCCAGAGATATAAATATATATCCAGATACAGACGTATCAGAGAGGACATTTGTGTTCATGCAGACATGTTCATGTGAACACACGCACACAGGTACGTGTTGTGCTGTTTAACTGGATGGGTTGTTATGTACAGACTTCCTAGTTTGGCAGTAAAGGAAAATTTACTTTTTTTTTTTTAATGAAATACTAATGGGAGAAAGAGAGAGAAAACAGAAACCACTTCTCTCTAGGAAGCAGATCAGTTGATAATCTGCATCTCATTCCAGCTGGGATAGTTCAGTGCTTCAAATGAATTTCACTGGAGGTGAACAGGTTCATTCATTCCAAATGACATTGAAAATCAATGGCCTGTACTAAGAGAAAGTAAATCCTGACTTTAAAATCCATAAATCTTAGTTTGGATTTGGGAGAGGAGAATGCTCCATTAGTTGCCTGTACAGTTACAGAGGTGGGCGTCAACTCATGGTAAACTTTCTCAGCCACGTTTGCCCATAAAATTTTTCATGCAATGAGAAAATGAATGGATGTCTTTCGTGACACTTTTCAAGTTTCTTCTGTGGGTGTAGTTTATTTTAAATGTACTAATGTTCCTATCCCTTTTCCTGCAATGAACAATGCAGGAATATTTTAATGCTGAGCAGTTAATTACCACCTGTACCATTCATGAGTCAAATCACAAGACGGGTGTCTGCACAGGGAAAAAAGACACTGTTGTTTCAAGGGTTGGTCATCTTTGCCAATGTTTTTGGTACACAGGTGTGAGATGTAGGATCTGAAAAGGCATAGGCAGGGCTGCACGCAGTGAAACATCTACTTTTCACCCTGTGGTAACGAGGCTTGAACAGAAATCCAGAGAGTGGATGTGTTAATCTTCCTTCCTTTGAACATGACTCCGAGATGTGAAACTTCAAGTAATCAGGCTCATCAATCTGATGTACAATAGACAGAAAAATGGTGCTCATTGATGTGGTCCAAGAAAGAGTTGCGTGCTGCTCACTGGTGGAGCTGGTGAGATGCACAAAGGCTGGACGTGGTGAAGCGGGATCCCCGGGTCACAGCATGGACAGGAGGCCTGGCATTGTAGGAACATGTTAGACCTGGCTGGTTCAAGAAATTATTCTTATCCTAGTATCCTCTGATAGTGTTCAACGTGAGTTACCTCAGAGTCAGTACCTTCAGGAAAACTTCAGAGAGCTCTGCCCCAATGCCTGGTGCGATGGGAGTCCTTGTCCTATGCCCCATAAGGAAGTAAATAGTTTCTTCCCCAAAATTCAGACCCTGACAGTTAAAACCCAACTTAGAACTAAAACTGGGACAAAAACGAGCCTCCTGTTTTGGAGTTTCTGCCTCTGAGCCTGTCAAGCCTGACTTAAAAAAAAAAAAAGTCCCTGTCATCTGAGACTGGGTTGACCAAGGGGCTTGGAAATGGCCAGGGGAGTATTTCCAGAGATGATGAGAACATTCCTCATTTGCAAGAAAGCCAGACTGCACCTCCTGTGTATCTCACCATCGCTACACACAGACCAAAGTGCACAGCAACAACATTAAAACCAGTAG
Organism: Pterocles gutturalis; assembly: GCF_000699245.1. Taxonomy (NCBI): domain Eukaryota; kingdom Metazoa; phylum Chordata; class Aves; order Pterocliformes; family Pteroclidae; genus Pterocles; species Pterocles gutturalis. Next base: position 8,865 of record NW_010136683.1, on the reverse strand, counting down.
GAACTTTATAAAATACGAAACACTGTACCATAATGCAAAAAAACCCCCCCCAACAAACCACCGCCGAAAGTGTCTTTCTCACATGGTTTTCAGAAACAAAAGACCAGATACTCTCTCTTCCATTCAAATACCCCTCTGGATATAAATATAATACAAAATTTGTATGGAAAAAAATATCCCATCTTCCAAGAGACCATTGCACAGTACCAGGTTGTACAGTAATATTTGGAGATGAGACAGGAAACACGTGGTATGGAGCCAATTTGATCCTAAGAAAGTGATGACCCTAGATTTAAGGTCAGTAGAAGATGATATCTATCTTCCTGTTTAATACAAGCCATAAAATTACAGCTTTCTATTGAAAAAATCCCAGTGGGATTATGGACCTTTAAAGTCAGGTTGCGAGGCCAGTGCAAAGCTTGGTAGGTGCATGAAAAATGCAAACAGTCCTTGGGCCACCAGGAGAAGTACTTTTAACAGCTGCCACAGAGATTGCTGTGCGGTGGTGGCGGTAATTAACTGCTCAGCTGGCTCTGTGGCTGGGCTGCTCTACAAACACATCCCAAACAACCACTCAGCCTCAGATGATTGAAATCAACTGCCCGTCATACGCTGAGTGTTGGCTAACGGTTAACATTGGTTAGAAGTCATGAATACAGATGAGAGCAATACAGTTTTGGCTGCATCTTCTGGGCTACAGTTCTCTGCATGCTGCTGGGTGCCCAAATCACTGTGCCGCTGCCAGCATTGGCCACCCGCAGTCTGAGGGTCAGAGCCACCTGGGTTGGCCTTACTCCAAAAAGACCACCAAGTATGATCTTGAATGAGGTTGAGGAACTTGTTCCATCCTTGGGGGAATGTAGGATATGGATCCCTCCAGGACCTCAGTCCACAAGGAGGCACCTTGCTTCTTCCATCTAGACCAGCCTGTGACAGCTTGAATTTATTTGAGAGGGAAGGACGGTACATCTGTAGCCTGGCATTCTGGGACCCAGTGCCTTCTATCCCTCCCCAAGTTCCATACCTTCTCCTTTCCCTTTCTTCACTGGCTTGTCATTTACTTTCAGACAAGAAGCAATTTTTTATCTACCATACATCTCAGCCCAGCTGGTGCTATGAAGTAATCACACACCCCAGGAGAATGGGCAGGCTCGATGTGGTTCTGGTCATGCTCCTCTCTCAGTTATCCTAGTGCAACTTCGCTGTTGACCACAGTGACTAATGATTAACATCTCAGTTGTTTGAATTATTTGGTGTAACAAGCCAATCAGATGAACTGAGCTCCTTTCTCACTTGCAAACTGAGGACCCAAATTTCCTGCGAGGTATCTCTCACCCTTCAGTGTTCTCCCAGTAGGTGGCAAGAACATTGTTCAGTATTGGGGTCCATCGTTGTCACTCCTAGAGTCATAGAATCATGAAGGTTGGAAAAGACCTCAAGGATCATCAAGTCCAACCGTCAACCCAACCCCACCCAACCCACTAACCCATGTCCCCAAGCACCACATCTCCACGTTTCTTGAACCCCTCCAGGGATGGTGACTCCACCACTTCCCTGGGCAGCCTGTTCCAATGTCTCATCACTCTTGCAGTGAAGAATTTTTTTCTAATATCCAGCCTAAACCTCCTGATTAGTAGTTCAGGGATGAGCGCTTCACGGTGATTTCTTCAGAACAACCACATAACAAACAAATTGACCATAAATATGCTGGCTATTTAAATAGACCTGTTGGTTTGTTGTTGTTCCAGCAGGACACAAAGTATAGACCATAGGAATATCAAAATGGTGACCCAGTTTTCAACCAGCTGAAAGGTATTACTATGGGTATGTTAGACTTACTGCTAATGCCACTATGTTTAAATTGTAGCTGGCATTAATATGGATTACACCTGGTGAAGAGCTTCAGATTTAATCTCTAGAACAGGTGACCTGGATCTTATTTTAGTGAGGAGAGGATCTCATACCCTTCAGAGGCCTCATCCTCTCCTGGATATTTTTGAGAATCTGTTTAATGAGTTAATTACTATATATATTTATTTTATATATCTATATAACTCGATCCCTAGAAATATAAAGAGTGCAGTGTGGCATGTTCCCATTACCCATAATACTTGTGGTGGGTATAGGTGGGCCATACTGCTATTCAGAATGAAACCCTGTACATTAGACCAAATATCCTCCAAAATTCACCAGGGTAAATCTCCAGCCTTTCAAGAATGGATTTATTTTGGATTTCTACTGCCAGCAAAAACTGGAGTGGGACAATTAGAGCTAACTATGAAACAGGTCTAGAACGGGTCTAAATTTTTGTCTCCTTTTCTGTCATCCTCAGCACATCCAGCAGGATTTGTTTAGCAGCCCTTCCCAAAACAGTTGGTCTTTTCCTGCACTGGTAGGAGTCTTCCTTGGCTGTTTTTTTCTCTGTTATTTTTATACCTCGTACAAAGCAGCTGATGAGGGCACGAGGCTCTCTTTACCACCTCTGTTGGTGAAAACCCAGCCAGACTCACAATGTGTCTAGTTCCAGTGTGGCTTGTCTATCCCATGTTTTATCTTCAACTCATAAATATTTATATCAATTATTTTTCATTCGTATGACTGCATGGGGAATGGTCTTTCTACCACTGCCTGCATTAGCATACAGGACTCCCACGTGAGTACAAGTGTTCTCCATTCATTATTTGCTGCTCATCATGTCTTCTTCATTACTTGGCCATAGAAAAAGTGATTCTCATCCAGCAAGGGACTAGAAGCAATAACATTTGATCTACAACAAATAGCTATAGAGGGAATGTAACAGCTGAAATTAGCAATATAATCACAGATCCTAGAATAAAATGTCTTCCTCCAAAATTATGTGCAAATGTGATTAAGATTAACATTAGCCTAGGTCAGAAGCAATACACGAATGAAAACACAACAAGAACAAAACAAATCAAATTCATTAGATGATTTATTTGGAAAATGTAAGTCTAAGAGCTTTAATGGCGAGTTAAAATGGAAATGATGATGGTTCCTGAACTGCACAGCATCTACTCTATATACAGCCAGAGCAAGAAAACCAGCTGTGAGGCTAACACAGAGTCATAACGTGCAGTTTACAACCTAACACTGCAACATTTCTAAAAGGGTTGTGAAATTCCTGAAGGAGGAATGCAATCACCAGCACTGGGATTAATCAATAATAATTAACCAAATTTAAATCCTAATTGGAAAGGTATTTCCTTAACGTCTCTTATGGAAAACAAAGGTACTGTAGTTAAATGAGTTTTGAAACAAATAAATTAATAAAAAAGGACCGCGAGTGGATTTGCAATCCCGGTCTAATGCTCAGTTTGCTCCTAGCCTCCAGCTTATAGGAGATTATCACTGATCAAACCCCTTTAACAGAAAAGAACCTTTTAAATCCACCTCAGCATTGCCCTTGTTAGGAAGGAAGGAGAGAGGCTCCTTCCAGTGGGAGGAAGGGAGCCCTTAATTCATGGCTTGTCAGGAGAAAGGCGCTTGCTTCAGCACCAAACCAGGTTAGTTATGGCCTTAATTTACACAGCAGCGTGTCGTCCTGGTGGAAGGGACGACACCTTTAAGTAATAACGAACAAGCATGCGTTGACAGAATGATAATCACGGATTGAAAAGGTTACGGCGGAGAAGGTGGTAAAGCTAAGTGCCTGCTTTAATTCCACTGGGTGCCATCACTTCAGGAGCTGGGAGCTGCACTTTACAATCTAAAATAACATTAGTGTGGCAATTAGGACTTAATGGTTTGCGGAAAGAAGTCTGCAAGACTTTATAAAAACATCCAAATTAGTCCGTATTCAAGTTTGACTCCACTCTCGCTTTTTTTCTGGCTGTATTGGTGTCGCCCTCAAAGGCAGAGTTCTCTTAAAACATAGTGAAGAAGTGCTGGAGCCATCAGGGCTGCTTCCCAGTCTGTATACACGGGTATAATCTCAAGGACACTTCTTCCAGTTTATCCCAACTGAAGAGTCTGGCCTATGGTGTCCATGAATAAAATTGCTGAGCTAGAAGAACAAATTTGCTCCAGTGAGCAGATTAAAAAAAAATAAATCTCTAGATGTACATTGACTTGCTCTCCTATTCACAACATCTTGACCTCTCTTAAGCTGCACAAGATATCTAGTCCCCTGCAACACTTAGGAAAATATTCTGCAAATGGGAACCTTTGGAATGAATTCAAACCCCACAAATTTTATTTGGACCTTCCCTCAGCCCCAGAAGGAGGAGATCAAGCAGATTTCTGGGAGGAAACCTGTATTTTTTACAGTTGTCCTGGATTCTTGGTGGTCCCAGCCACCGTGACAGCAGGGTGCCAATGGCCTGGAGTGAGAGCAGGGGGAAATTTCTTGATGCAGGGGATAGGAGGAAGGCAAAAAGGGAGCTGGGCTTTTTACAGTCCACTGCATGGCACAAGATTTTTAATTTCTATGAGAATACGTTTCTTCAATAGTCTTCATGCACGATATGGATTCAGCAGATCAAACAAACGGTGGCCACCAGAGTGTATCGATCTCAGGCACCAAAATGAAAATAAAATGCGCTGTCTCCATTCCTGCCCGACCACAGCACAGCTCTGATGTTGGCTGAAGGCTGGATTCACACAAAGTTCTCTGATCACTGGTAGCACCTGGAAGACTCCAGCTGCTGTGCTTGGGCGTTTCCTTGAACTCACCGTAAGAACAGACAGAAATGAAGTACGGTGTCAACTCTTCATTGATCTCTTTTCCCTTGTCTTCCAAACATCTGTGTCAATTTATTACGCTTCTTACCTCTGGCAGCTACGTTTACAAGACCACATATTCTACGGCAGAGACTGAAAGCTCAGAGACCGGACAGGTCTGTATTGATCCATGCACTGATAGTGCAGCTATCTGAGTAGTTCCAAGGGAGATTTCAAACCATTCCTTTCCTTGCAGGATGTTCTTTATCTAGGTTTACTGTGAAACAGAAAGCTATGTGCTTGTGTGCAGGTTTTTGTTTGCTTTGTTTGAAAATATACAGGCAATTTGGAAATATCTGGAATAAAACCAATCCTGATAAATAAAACAATGCATGCATTCATATGTATGTATATACATTCATATATACACACATATACAAAATAATTCTGTCAGTCTCCAGCACCAGGCTGTTATTTGCTTGGAATTTCCATTTTTCTGCAGCAAATGAAGTAAAATGACCAAGGTCGCAGCAGAGGACAGTGTCAGAGGTGCAATGTGGAAGGCAGCCACACTGCACCAACAGCTGCCTCTCTCTGGTGCTGACTGCGCTGCTCCATCCTTACTCAATATCAGGGACTGCCTTCACCACCGCTGCTTCATTTCCCATACTCTTCATTCCCACCACATGCACGCCTCTTTTTAGAAGAGACAAGAATTTCAGACACTACCCCTAACAGCCCTTTAGATATCTTTTCCTTCTTCATTTCAGCGCTGACCAGAAAAGCAGGAGGGGTTGATGTGCTAAATACCAAAGAACTGTACTCCTGACTTTGATCTCTGAACCAAGGGAAATGCAGTCGGTTTGTCCAACACAATCACTTACAGATTACTGTATATTTAGATATTCTTGTTAGGACAAAGAGGGACTTCACAAAGGTATCTAAGCCGACTAATTGTGAAAACAAATAAAGAATAAGATTTACAGAAGCATTTAGATTATTGAGTCTGATTGCTTTGCAAATCTCTAAATCCAGCAGGTGATCCACAAAGTATTTATTTAACACTTTAGACATCTGTCTAAAGATGTGTATCTGTCTCCTGCTCTCATTTTTCATGTCCGCAATCCTGTAGGAATAAGAGACTTAAAAATACTCTCTTACCTCCTGAGCCTTTTGCCACTGCTAGCATTCCTGTTCTGTTTTTTTTCCCCTCCAAGACAGAGATCATGAACAGTCTTTTTTGGAATAGCTGTCATTACTCTGAACGAATAATGACCAAAATCACAACCTCACCCAATGTCAGGTTCAAAGCTGATCTGTTTGAACACGATTCTCCCATAATCTTCTCGCATTGACAGGCTACATGCAAAATAAAGTGTAGCATTGTATGTGAAAAGAGTAACCAGTTCTTCACAGAAAATAGAGACTACTTTAATTACTGCCAACAGGCAGTGACCTTGAAATTCTTAGTATATTTTAATTTTATGAGCTGTTCAGATACTGGATTGATGGGGACAGAATAAGTACCTGGGCTGAATCCACTAAATTATTAGGGCTGATTTCTAGCTGAAAATGTTTCAGTAAAAGGATTATACATTTAATTTAGGTAAATAATGATAGGATCTGCAGCTATGCTTGCTGGCATGAAAATTCTAAGGGCTGTCACTCTGCGTGCTTCAGGGCAAAAAACGGATCCAATGTCAGTGATTTTTATCATGACGCTGCTATATTTGATGTCTTTCATAAAGGTCCTATACTTACATTATTCTGACAGATTGTCAGCTTCCATTAAAAAAAAAAAAAAAAGTTTTTAACCCTCCTGACCGAGGCAAAAAAAACCCCTTTTGACTAAATTTGAAAATCAGAAGGTAATTCAAAAGCCAGAGTTATCATTTCAGCTCCATAATACCTTGTGGTTGGGTTGGAGTGCATCTTGCTCATGATTTTTGTAAACCTGAGGCCATCCATCCTGTGTACCAGACTGGCCCAGAAGGAAAACTGCATCCTTTCCCCCTTCAGAACAAAGCTGAGGTGCAGCCTGTTGGCTTTGTCTTTCACAGCACCTGGGAGAGCTGGCAGCCAGCTACAGGACACTGAAACTAGAGATTCCAAGAGCCCCACCATGGCAGTCAGTCCTTCTCAGGACCTGCTGGAGAAACCCCTCAGCGGGTATTTTCCAAGGGTATCTTTCATCCCATTCTGAAAGATGCAAACAGCAAGTTAACCCATCACTTCTCACTGTCAGTTAGATGTCACCTCTCAGCTGAGCATCACACGTGGCACCTGCACCTCCGCGCAACTTAAGCCTCTAACCGGATAGCATCCCTCCTCCACGTCCTCCAGGTCAGGGGATTTTAAGGGACGGAAGGTTGAAGTTTAACTAACCTCTTCCAGAAGATTACAAATAATAAGATGAGGCAGGCATGTGCAAAGGCTCTCTGCCCCCTGCTCCCCCTCCGGTTGCATGGGCGGCTGAGGACCGCCCCGAGGATGCAGAGCAAGGTGAGTGATGGGCTGGTGCTGCAGGTGCCCCACGCACAGCCCTCAGAGCCATCTGCTCGGAATTAGGCTGGATTAGAGACACAGCACAGGCAAATCCCTTCTTGCTGTTTGTGTGACATAGGTTTATCCCGTGCAAAATATGGCTTAGAGGAAAGGGCTGCCTTTCTCGTGTGCTAGGAAAAAGCAGCTAAGTGTAAGAGCGTCTAAAAGCAGGTAAAAGAAACACCCATCCTAAATGAGAGGTGATGCTTCATCAGGCAGTCTTTGTTTTCATAGCCCCGGCACAAAGAAAAAAAAATCAGGGCAGGTACCAAAAGCTCCATGTAGGGTTCTCTGCAAGCAGGGAAAGATGCAGGTAGGCAAAGCCGTTGTCGGTATGAGTAGCACGGGATCCACAATCACTCTGCAGAGAGGAAGGGTGCACAAGGGGAATGGGCAAACCTGAGGCAATATGTCCTTAAGCACCATTCCCATCACATCTCTAAAGAACACAAGTATCTCTTTCCTTCTTGACTTTCCTGGGTGATTGCCTTGGCATGTGAGCAACAACAAAAAGCAAGCTGTAGAACAAACCTGTTGATAAGAAGGTTTCAGGAGCCCTTACTTTTTTAGAATCATAGAAACATGAAGGTTGGAAAAGACCTCAAGGATCATCAAGTCCAACCATCAACCCAACCCCACCCAACCCACTAACCCATGTCCCCCAGCACCACATCTACACGTTTCTTGACCCCCTCCAGGGATGGTGACTCCAACACCTCCCTGGACCGCCTGTTCCAATGCCTCATCACTCTTGCAGTGAAGAAATTTTTTCTAATCTCCAGCCTAAACCTCCCCTGGTGCAACTTGAGGCCGTTTCCTCTTGTCCCATCACTTGCTACTGTAAAGAAGAGGCCAGCACCCACCTCGCTACACCCTCCTTTTATGTAGTTGTCCAGTTCATCATTATTTGGGTTCATTTCTGCATATGGATTGCTCTCTGAGAGGCTGTCCTGAACCCAGCGGTCATGACCCACCATGGCTGCCCAGCACTCGTGTTCATGAGGCAGTAGGTGAGCGTGTTTTCAAGTGTTACTTGCACCTACAGTTCCATTATTCTAAAATGAGAGCTCTTCTTGCCTTTCTAACATCCGGGAGCAAAGGAGGGGGAACAGCAAACCCACTGCCATGCAAGAGAATGAAGCAAAGCTGGAGCAAACACAAAATAAAAAGGGAAGACACAAAAGCTAGAGACAAAAGCAGAGACTAAAGATTCGGAAACTGTCATAAAAAGAAGGAGAAATGCCTTCTCTTTGGAGATTCTGGGCAAAAATAGACCTTTATCGGAGAAGATGCATCACTATTGTATCAGGAAGGTTAAATGATTTACACAGTTTCAGGAAAGTTTTGAGAGACACGATACTGGGCTTTTTTAAAAGAACAAAAATTACAAGCAATTAAAGACTTATATGTTATATTGACCAGAATGGAAAGGATTTTTTTTTTGGCATTTCTGGTCAGAAATTACTGATTAATAAAACAAAAAATAATTGATGTGAGTATGCCATTCCTCTTGAATTTCTTTACACTTTTTTTTGCAGGAAAATATTGCAGAACTGGCAGAGAATTTCAGCTCCTTTTCAGAAATAAAAGGCATAGTTTTCCATTTTAAAAGGTTGTTTTTTTCTGTTATGAAATGAAACA
>NW_010136682.1:0-32869 GCF_000699245.1 Pterocles gutturalis | reverse complement strand
ATATAAAATTTTTTAAAAGCTTCCAACTTTGCAGAGAACACAGATACCAAGAATTCACTTTTCTGCTTCAGGCCCTTTTCTCACCCCCTTCTCTTTACGCTCAATCATCTGCTGACCCTGCGCTTTCGCTGGCAGTCTTCCTGCCTCTGACAGGGTTGGGAAAAAAAACTTTCAGAAGATTTTTATGTTATTAACAAATTATTGAAAGCTTTGATTATTTTACTTGCATATAAACATGAAAAGGATAATTTTCTTTACCTTGTTGCTAGGAGACTTCTAGTGGGATTTTGGGGGTGGGTTTGTCTTTCCAATGTAATTTTTGACAGGTTTGAGGTATTCGCTAGGAGCCTTGTCCAGTTCCTTAAACAAACACCACGCCACTTGCCAAGTATTTAACTTTTTTGGCTGTGCCTTTTCATTTTGTTTTTAGTAAGCTTCCTCAACATTATGTAGATCCACCTTTTATAAGACTAAATGCTGATGGTGACAATGTCCCGCCGCTGGAGATGCAATCAGCTGTACAGCCCTAACCATGTGGGTTTCAACCTCAAGTCTGGAATTTCCCTTTAAAGAGATTCTGTGTTAAAAATGTCAAATGTACCCAGTGTGTATTACCACCTTCATGGAAACAAGGCAATCATCCCTTCTCTGTGTGAGCTTCTGGCATTCGGACACAAACTGACCAGGTCATGGAGGGAGGAATGAACACCCAGCAACACGATACTGATGAGCTCCAAATGTGGAAGAAGTTGAGCTGTGTGTGCCGTGTGGTGTCACAAGAGCAACAGAAAGCACTTTTTTTTTTTTCTTATATAGATATATAAAGAAGCCACCCTGAAGGAACCTCATCCCACCCCACTGGACCAGTCGCTGGGCACACAGCACACACCAGCACTGGGCTGGGCCCATGGGTGTACAAAAATGTGAAGCAATGCAACTGGGATGACGACGCAGCTGGCAAAGGCTGCCTTTAGGACAGCAAAGCAGCAGCATAGGGGCAGGATGCTGTGCCTGGTGTTGCGTTTGTGAGGTGGTGAAGATGAATAGCATAGAAAATAAAATGCAATCCCTGAAAACGCTAGTCAAAAAAATAAATAGTGGTAGGTGCTTTTATTGTTGTTTTACAGAATTTTCTGTATTCTGTAGATTTGCCTGAAAAATCAACTTGGCTGTCTCCGTGAGTAGCAAGGCTGGGGTGATAAAACTGCCCTCAAACACAGTGGCTGTGCTGGGGGGGTGACACTTTTGGCAAGGGTCAAAGCCTGGGATTTGTTACCGATGGGATTGGTATCTGGTTGTGCCTGTATTGCCATACTCTACGAACAGTGCTGTTCCTGCGGTGAACTGCAACTAGAGCTCTATAGGAAAGCAAGCGCAGTAACAGCGCAGCCCTCCCAGAGTTTTATTTCCAGTGTGTCTTGGGATGATGGATAGAAGGTGTGTGCTGTACAGCCTCTGCACTCTCATCCACAGCATCCATCACGGATCAAGGGGTGGAATATGGCAATAACCCACAGAGAAGACGTGCCAGGTCTCCCCAGCTCATCGCTCACAGATGAAACACTGAACTTTGTACAAGGATCCATGAAAAGCTGCTTTTGTAAGACTTAAGAGACATCCAGCCCCACACAGCTCAGGCCAAGGTGGAGCCTCAAGGTTTGAGCTCAACACACAGGCTGGCGAGGGGTGTGTTGTGTCCCCAGGCTCGCTGGAGTGACAAGTGTGGCAGGTCTCAGTGCTGGTGTCAGTGGGCGGCAGCATGTAGCTCTCCCAGAGACGGATTATCCCTTGCTTGGCCCACTGAATAAACCCAGCTTAGCAAGGTCATGTTGTGTGGTGGTCCTTCTGCCAACACAAAACTTGTCCAACTTCATGCACCTGTTCCAGTCCAACACTGTTTCTTTTTCTCTTTGAGCTTCACTAATGTCTGTTTTTTTTCACAGGAGGATATGGAGTTTTTGACTCATTACCTTCTGCACTTGTCAGCTCCCCTCCAGTGCTTGTAGTAAAATCCCTCTGTGACCATTTGTAATTTTAGATACCAAAGATTTATTTCCTTTTTTTTTTTTTTTTTTTTAAGATTGAGCTCACCCTTTGCGTATGGACACCCTCTGTGAAACCTTCTGAAGGCACAGACTGGGATTAACATGCTGTTATCAGGGTGAACTTCACGTTTAAGGAAGAGCTCATGACAAAGAACAGATGACAAAATACATTTCTGTATTAAAATGAGATAACCAGATCCTATGTAAAAGCTTATCAATCATAATGCAACTAAAACAGAGCTCTCTCGTAACACTTCTAAGTGGATATTACTATTATTCAAAGCAAGTCTTCGAGCAACTTCGAGGAGGACTTTTAGAAGTAAAAACCTTAATCTAAGCATCAGTAATGTAAAAATGTCACATTCATTACTTCTGCGTTTTACTAAGCCCTCCCTCCCCAGTCCTTCAAGGAGAAATCAAGTCTGTTTGACCCTGAACCTACTCCAAGTACCATGGAAACATCAGAATAACAAGAACGCTCATCAAAATTTAAACTTCTAACAGCAGCACCAAAGGCAATGAAAATTTTATTGAATTCCAGAGCCCTAATTTTCTCCACAAAGATCACCCAGTGCAGAGGCAGCAGACAGCCCTCTGCAAGCCGGAGGCCTAGAGCCTTTAGGCCCTTGTTCCCCATCTTCAGTGCAAAGCCGCTTCCAGCCGAAACCCTCCATGTCAGCTCCTCTTACACCACCTCGTAAGCAAAGCTGCAAGAAGCTTCGGAGATGGTTCTGTTTAGATCCCTTCTCAAGTGCCACTGTCTAAACTAAACATCAACGTGGATCCTCCACCGAGACTAATGAAAGGATCTGCAGCACCGCTTCAATCACCGTGGAAAACAGAAACCACCACTTCGGGCATTTATGGATATTTATTCTGGATATGTGTGGGTTTGGTTTTTTCCTGAAAGGTGTTTGAAGCAATTGGCAGCACAGCAGGCACGTGTCATGACATACAAGTTTGAACACATCTACCAAAAAGTTTTAGTCCTCAGTAAAATGTGTTATCATGTTGCTTATCATTACTTATTATCGTATACAGACTTTTAAAATATGATTAGCACACTTAGTGCATTTGTAAACAGTGCAGCATTACCATAAAGCTAGCAAATGGTTATGACAGCTAAGGATGCGCCTGTCAGCAGACTGGAAACAAGGGTTTGGTTATTTTCTGAATTATTGTTACAGGTAAAGCTAAGGCCTCCATCTACAGCGAATGACACCCGAGTGCCTTGACCAGAACAAGCTTGTAACTTGCCAAAATATGAATATGGCAAATTTTCCACGGGTATTTTCTTCCTTGAATTGCATTTTTCAAAAACTCAAACTGTAAGTTTATAATTGTTCAAATCTTTTTGATTAGTGAAGGAAAAATTGGATTTTATTTTTCAATTTTTTATTTTGTCAAAGATACACAAGAGAAGGGAGGTTCCTGGAGAAAGGAGAGGGGACTGGAGAACAGCAGGACAGGGTGAGAAAGCTGGGACAAGTGGGACTAAATTCAGGCACCCGTTCATCCTTCTCCAGTGTGTAACGCAAGTCGCAGCTCTAAAGGGGCGTATTAAGAGATGCACATGCTGAAAAATCAATGTTTAAGTGACTCACACTGGGCACTAAAACAGCTGGATACATTTCATCTTAATTTTTGTGTCTCAGTCAATTTTTTAAATGGTTTCAATAGCACTTCATTTCAACCGAGTGCAAAAATACATTCATTAGAGTCTATGAATGATTCAGGTTCCGTGGTGCTGAATACCAAAACCAGAAATAAACATGGATTTGAACTGAGCATAATAAATAATAAATCATGGTCCTATCCCCTGAATAAGAAAAAATATCAAATATTCAATATTTTCCCAATAAAGTACTACTATGAAGTTTGTGCACTGCAAAGGCAGTGAGATCCTGTGGAGAAACAGCAGGAGAAGGCGTATTTAAGATTTTAATAAATTTATTTTTGGGATCAATTCATCCCAAGGCGGGAAGGAAGAGGCAATTAAAGACAGACAGCCTTGTAATTTCTTATTTTTGAATATCTGCTTGCACAGCCTTCACAATGGGGCAGTGCATTTGAGTGCTGGAGACTGAGAAGCTGCCAAGGGTCAGGGCATAGATTTTAAGAAAATTTCAAATATGAAACCATTTGTTCACTGAATACAGATTGCTTCAGATCACTTGGGAAAAAACCAAACTAGGTCTGCAAACAGTAAAAATAATTGATGGGATCCACTGCTCCGCTAAGCCCCTCTCATCTGTACCAAAGCACAATGTGAACTTCCAACAGCACCCCACTGCAGGAACCAGGCATATCCCCACAGCAATCACCCACTAGGAAAAAAACACTTTTTTTTTTTCTGATCAAGTCAAAAAAAAGATGGAGAGTTTATGCTTTCCTACTTTTTTGGCTTGTAACAACACGAATTCTGCAGGCTTGCTTTCCACATCAATTAGGAGTTATCCAATCACTCTCATTTCCAGATCAATGAATGCAGGCCTATCTTCACATCAAAGTCCCTTTTAATTTACAAATCCCCAAAATAACCTTAATTACAATCCACTTCAATAATAGCTTCCATATAAGGAACAGGCAAACAAGCTAAGACTCTGCAGTCTGAAAAGAAACAACTGAAAAGGACACAATGAAGAGCTATAAAATCATGTCTGGTACAGTGGGGGAGTAAGGACAGATTGCTTCAGTCTTTTCCCATGCAAGACAGGAAAAGAAAAATCAAATAAAGTTAATGGAGACCGGTTCACAACAAACAGAAAGAACGTGCTGTTCCCCCCAGTGTCATGGGATGCTGTTCAAACCTTAAAAAAATATCTCACTCTGCTGAAATATCAGAAGTCTTACAAATTTAAATATGAGCCAACTTAGAGGCAGGATAGATTTGGAATATCTCTCAAGTTCTCTGTGACTAACTAAACCAAAATACTGACTGTACTAAACCAAAATACTATGTTCTGATTTTCCTTCAAAAAAAAATTAAAAAATGTAAAGATACAGAATAAACTTAAGGCAGTCTTTGCAAACTGTATGATTTGTTGCACAAAAGCACATTTCCTAGTTCATCTTTCAGCATTCTAGAACTACTCAAGTTGGAATTTGGGATGTGTTTCTCACCACACTGCACACATTGGTCTCGAATTGGCAGCTGAAGCGAACGCAGAGAAGCCTTGCTGTGTGTTACGGTGCTTGCCCACCACGCGTATGAAGCCTGCAGTCTGTCAGGTTTAAACTTACACCAAAATAACCTAGTCCCTGTCTCTCTTTCTGCAGTCTAAGGGGGAAAAAAACAAAAAACACACAAAAATAAAGCAGAACACCACCATGATTTGAAAGCAGAGTTATAAATTTGTCAGACTCTTTTGTCTTTAAGTTTGCTGATCTTGAACCACTACCCAGTACAAGAGTCATCGCTTTTCACTCACAGTAGCTCACACAAAGCAACCGGAATTCAGACAAGGACATACCTCCGTCAAGTTCTTTTTTCTTAAATACAATCCATTGAGTTGTGGGTTCCTTAAAGTAGCTAAATTAAGGAAGATACTATGGAGAAGGGGCATGTCTCAAATCCATCACAGAAATGTTGTAAGTTTGCAATATTTCTGAAAATGATTCTTCCTAGCAAACAGAAACAGTAGACTGTGAAGCATTCCCCCAACACTGATACAAACTGGTAACTGCTAACAGAATAGGAAGAGATGGTATAAATATGAGTCTCGGTTACTCCTATTTCAACTCAGTAAATTAAATTATGACCACTTTAACATAAATAAAGCAGTAGAACATTCCTCGAAAAAAGCTGGAGTATAAAGAATATCTAAGAGCGAGAGCATTTAGTATTTTTTGTGAGGTGGTCCAATAATGGATCACTATTTTAACAAACAGGGAAGAGTGCTCTTTCAAATACAGTTTTACATATCTGAGCTATTCTAGGCAAACAAAAAAATTAAAACTATTCCCCTCCACATGTAACATTTTTCTGCACTTTAAAAGAACTCCTTAGAAAAAAAACGAACAACAATTAGAATCCACTGTGAAACTAAAGAAATCAAGTTTAAGTTTTGCAAGAGAGCCAGCTTACAATCTGAAGTCTCAGTATTTCGCCCAAGGACTCAAACCCCTGGTTTAACGGTGCTGTATCATTAATGTGATGCAGCTTTACTAACAGTAATGAAGTGAAAACAATGGAAATCACTTAAGAGGCTTCAGAAAACCTTTACTTCTTGTATTCTGTTGCACTCGCTTACAATCCAGCTGAATTTGACACAAGTTAATAGGTTAATTGTTTAAATCCGCAGTTGTCTTGCCTGTAATCCTCTAAACTAGCTGATGCCTATACTCCAGTTATAACCAAAAGAAGTCACAGGGAGATTGGCAACTCTGAAAATCACTCCTAGAATGGTTAATCACACTAATGATAATTTAAGCAAATCAGTAGAGCACTAACCATGCAACATTGACATTAAGAATATGACTGGAAGGAAATCTCTAGTCAGTGCCAGGGACAGATACAGTACAGTTCAGGAAACCTCAGAAGCCTGATCTCACAGAGCAAAGCTGCCTCCTTCATCTCTCCAAAGCCTCCAGTGGTTATTTTTCCTTCCCACTCCATGCAAATTCTTGGATTGCTGTTCAAAACAAATTTTCAACTAATTATTTAAAGCTCAATGATTTTAGCTTTCTCACTAAACCCACCTGCCTTAGATAGGGTTTATTCTGTCTATGTGGCATTTCATGATGTGCTACGGAGGAAGCAAACAGGCAGAAGATAACTGCTATAAATCAGAGCTGTGTTATCATTGGCACTGTCAGTAAACAAAGTTATTAATTATACATGTACTGGAAAAGAATTTATTTGCCCAAAGGGGATAGGAATGGCAAAATTATATTCTCCCCAAAGCGTCACACATAGCTCATAGTAAAAGAGTGGAATTACTCAAAAGTATGCTTAACAGCACTGACTCAACTCTCAGAAGCTATGAACTGCTCAACTCATTTCAAAAGAGATTTTCATTAAGAAGACTGACATATTTTAAATTGCACTTCTACCCCCTCTGCTTCACCGCCACGTATAAAGCCTGCCTTCAGCTTCTCACAAGACAGTACAGAGACTTGCAAACATGGAGTGCATCATCCATTTCGTGAAAGATACTCCATTCAAATAAACAAAGAAAATTAATTTGAAGTTAGAGCTCCAAAGTGCTATTTAGCTTGATGAATTATAGCGCATGAAGCGTGATTATTTTCGAGGGCTGCTAAAACTTTCCTATCTCCTTCAAGAACAATTCCACTCTGCAACGGATCTACACAAAAAACACAGAGTCCTACGTGAGTGAGCTGCTCCTTGTGCTTACAGAGCCAGGTCTTTACCAAGAAAAAGCACTCTTGGGGAAGACTTTGCAAGACGGTTATTCTTTTACAAAGAGAACTCTCTTAGTAACTCTGTGGGTATTAATTTACCAACGACAGTGAGGTTACAGCAGCAATCCTGGAGGTTTACACTGGGCCTTTCAAGAATTTTAACTTTTGATGGACAGAAAAAAAACCCTTGTACTTAAGTTGTGTTTACGGAACACAATACTCTACTGAAACGAAAACCACCTGCTTTGAATCAGAGGTGCATAACCTGCAGAATGCCACTCCTAGAGCCACTTTCCAGAGCCTGCTAGTGCTTTGAATTACCATACAGAACAGCAATTTATGTCCTCACTCGTAAAACGTTTTAACACCATACTGAGACTGTATCTAACCTCCTAAGAATGTAAAAAAGAAAACTTTGAGTCAGCACTTGAAAAGAAACAAGACTAGCAGAGCTGCCAGAAATCAGGACTGTTGAGAAAAATATTCAATATAAAAATATCCTTCTGCCATCTACTAACCATTAATGTGAGCCTGGTTTCCCTCTATCTCATATTTAGGATCCTGCTCAGGTTTTCTTACAGGCCTCCTTCCAGCATCTTTCTGAAGATAAAACCTCAGAAATGTCACCGAAGACGATATAATAATTTCATTACAGAAATCACACCTGTCTCAAAGGTCTTCACATCTACTACAAAACAGTGTGTTTAACTTAAATTGACACTGTAACTAAAGAAACTGTGTCTACTCAGGAATCAAACTCCACCGTGTTGTTCTTTTAAATTATTCTCATCATGAAGAGAAACTAATTAACAACAAGACTGCGTAGGGAATAAGTCACCCCAGATAACAGCCATACCTCCTTACAACAAATTACTGAATTGCTTCATCTTTGTAACTTTGGGATAAACTTCCCTGCCAAGGACTCTAGTTTTTATAATGAGACATCTAGTAACTGCAATAACCTATCTCCCATTAGAGAAATAAATTATCTGGTGGTATGAGAGTTAGCTTAACTATCATAAAAATTTAACTTGAAAGAAAGTACACATATACTTTATGGTATGGTCTCTCTCTAGAGACGTATTTTAGTAATGCATGGTGTTCTTCAGCATTTCCATTTTAACACCACCCTCAGATTTCATCATGAAATTTGGTGCTGCAAAAACAATGCAAAAGTCTCTGCTGAAACGGAACAAAAAAACCCCTTACAGCCCATAAATCCAAGAATCAAACTTAAAGCTTGAGTCAACCAATTAAACACGAAGGATGACCCTGATACCTAGAGAAAAATACTTGCCATTTAGGGCACAGTTTCTATAAAAAGAGTTCTCACCTAGAGGAAGCAGGCATTTTAATGAGCTGCTTAGTTCACACATTCAAATTTCTTGGAAGTCTTTGGCATGTACAAGTTAAAAATTATGACTGAATCTTTCAGCTTTTATTTTTAATTGAAATTCTGTCATCTCTCTTTGATAGGGAATAAAAGCAATAATAAGGAAGTAGTGACCACATCGTTGAACGAAAACTTCAGAAAGGGAGTGGAAGCCTGACAACCACAGGACTGACCGCCCTGCACCCCAACATGCTTCTCTCTTTTTTCCAATCAGCGGTGTCACATACTTCATCATCACGTAACTGCCTTCAGAACCAAGGGAGTACACTCTGTGTCAGGTAAATCCTGTTATGTTTTTAGTTTGGAACCTAGACAAATATATCTAAATATGAAACTTGGGCAAAAACGTGCATTTTCTGTAACTGATTGTCTGCGTTAAAGGTATTGATAGCAACCTTAGCTTATTTTTTTTTTTTAAAGCCATTGTGTGGGAGAAAGTATTTCTTTCTCTAAAGCAGCAGCTGGTTCAAACCCCCATTAATATGATCTTAATTTATTAGAAATTCTAGCCGAAAGAGAAACCAGCTTTTACAATTCCCTTAGTTCAATATCAGTTTCTATACTGTAGATATTTAAGACACTGCTGCTTAATTTAGTAACGTTTTCATTATCCCCAAGGATTACTCAAGAACATTTACAAGGAAAACCATTTGTGTGAATTGTATGGGTTACTGATAATTTGGTTTTGTCTTTCTTAATGGTATTTTTTATATATATAAATAAATCACTAAGCTTTTTTTAAATTCACAGTGTACCTCATCTTCCGCACATGTGCAGTTCTGGAGGCTTTAGCTCCCAAACCCCATGCAATTCCAGTATTGGCACTTAGCCAAAAAGATCTCATCTCTGTCCTCCTTAACGCTTAAACCATTTTGGGTCATTTTGCAATTTGTTCAGTGCCACAAAAATGTGTTTGAAAACTATGCAAGCACCTACCTAACACAAAGAAAAAATTTTCCAAATATAATTGAATTGTCTAGTGAATAAAGGAAGTTTCACGTAGAAGAACCTGATGATTAATGGTTGTCAGGTGCTCAGAAAAGATACTCTTTTAAGAGAAAAATCCTACCTTGGAGCACTTCTATCCACAGACCAGCATGGCTCCACCTGCATCGCACTGTTACCACTGCTGGGTTGCTCCAGAGAGCTCCTCTCCAGGTCCAGACCCAGAGATCTGCCACATCCACTGTCCTTCCTGCTGGTCAGTGAGAAGTCAGCACTGCTGGGAAGAGCACATGCTGCGAGATGGTATTTCTGGGCAAAGCAGGGGCACAACATTCCCTGTCACGGCATGATCAAAGAGTGGGATTGCTTTCAGGTTCCCAAAGGTAGCCCTTCCCATCCTGTGGCTGGAGCTCCAGAGACAGAACACTCATTTCCAGTTCCTCATCCTGGTGCGCTGGTGGGTGGAGATCATGCTCTGATAGTCGAACATCTCGCACTCATACCTCTGCAGCACACTGGTTTAAACCAAAAAACATCTGTTATTGCATTGAGTGCCCAGTCTGTGAAGCCTCCACACCACCTCATTGATGTGTGGACAGTTCACACCAGCTGGGATCCTCCTCTACAAGGCAATATTTGGAAATATGATTAAAGAAAACAAATTTTTGTGCCCCTATTAAGAATCGTGGCAAGCTCTCCTCAACTAGCTCTATTGTCCTGTGCTTCTGAAACACAGCAAGAACTGGACAGATGTTCCCCCCTATCTTAGAAAAACATCAAGACATACCAAAAAAGTGTGCAACGGTTCACCAACAACAGAGCAAGACTGAGAAACTGAGCAGCTACAAGCAGAGGCAATCAGAGGTTCTGCTGAGCTCAAGTCCCACATAACCACAGCGCGCCACAGAAATCACATCACAGCATCTTTAAACACCACGCAAGTGTCATGTTATTGCATGATGCAAAGAACGATTTGTTTGTGTGGAAGTTTACATTTGTATTAAAAAATATGCATCTCATGTAGATGGGTATTTTGGTCTCCAGGTAAAGCCTGAGCAACAATGCAGTCTTAAAATAATGCTACAGTCTCCTTTCTCCCCATTCTATGTACGTTTCTGAATATTTGTTTGCAACTTTTTAACTACAAACTCCATACACTTTAGAGCAGCAAGGAGTATTAGAAAGTCTTTTCAGGTAATACAGTGAAGTGCAACGGTACTGACCAAAATTACAGCGAGTTCAGCTCAGACACCTTTCCCACATCCAACTCCTCTGACTTACTGCTTTTGTTTTGTATGACTACGGAACAACAATCATTAACAAAAATCACATTACAGTTTCAAGGGAAAGCAATAACGTGTACAAAGCCGATACATTATTTTTAGTATTAACAACTTCCCTCCACCAGAATTCTGAGATAACCAGAAAAGACAATACTTTGTCCCAAGTACAAGAATTGACAACATCAGGTTTAGTGCAGTATCTTCCGCATCTATAATTGAAGTGCAGCCTATTATCAGGATACAGCACTGAGCTTAATTAGAAAAAGAAATCAATAAAGATAATCTAGAAGGTATGAGAAAGGTTTTAGCCATTTTCAGTGTTGGTTCAAATTTCTTCCCTAGAATTGTTTCCAATAATAATGAAAGCTTAGTGGGAAAGTAAGAGTTACCCAAACGTATTATTCTGTTGCTACAGGATTTAATGTGCTTTTCAAACATCTACAATTTCCTGAGAAGGATGGCATGATCTTTTATCAAAGCATCAGTCACAGATGAAGATCTGGTCACATATACTCTTAGAAGACAAGTCTAGGATTCTTTACATTAAAGCTCTTCCTTCTACAACCGTTCTGTTTTGATCTTAAATAAAATCTTAACAAGTTTAACTCAGGTTGGTTAGTAAATCAAACTGAATAAAACTGCTCTTTGTGCAAGAGTTTTAAAATAAAGCTATGGGGATTTTGACTTACTTCACACCTCCTGGTGCATTTTCACCTTACTTTAATTACAGGAGGGGAGCTATTTGACTACAGTCCTGTTTCTCAATAACAGTGTAAAGTGGACCCATTTTTTCACACATTTTTTTAAAGCCTCATCAACAGCTTTAGACTATATCATGCCTAATGATAAATAACAGTAATTAAACTCGGAAACAAAACCAGAAAAGAATTCCTGCATTAACAGGAGCATAATCACAACTAGTTTTTAAGCCAAGATCTTCAAATCCAGAAACTTCTAATAAGTACCTGCCATCAATAACCCAAGCTTCTTTCCTTTTTGGGTGCATCAATCCTTGCTCCAACTGTTTGAGACCATAAATTCCACCCTCTCGGATGGTTTTGTATGTGACAACACATTAGCTATGGTTCAGTTGGTACAGTCTAGACCACCAACCACGTACGGTTCTGCTGTGTCATAACATCATCTTTTCCAATCTGATTTGTGTCACTGACTATTAATTTAGAACCTATCAGCTAGACAAAATACAGACCTTCTCTAGCTTTCGTTTATCACCCAAATTAGTACCCAGCCCTCACACAGAAAGCACAAAAAAAGAATTGTTTTCTTACACTGCAGGACCAGCATTGCTTCATATGTATTTTTTGCTAGAATAAGGAGTTGCCATTACCCTAAGGCTTTTCAGCTATACTGAAAATATTTCCAGCATTTCCTTTCAAAGCACAAAATTGATAATTCTATTAAAACGCTTCTGCATTTGTTTTTTCCATACAATTTGCTCTGGCTCCACAAATGAGGTAGCGATCAGCCTATTGCCACGTACAACCTCTAACTTATCACTACAAATCCCCAAAATAAACCTTTCCTTTACTTTTATTTTTAATTTTAGTACATTAACACAGCAAGGTATTTAATTCATGGAATTTAAGATACACTATCAGACACTAAATGCTGTCCTAGATGACTCAAGAGCCAACTTTCTTTCTTTTTTTCAAAAAATATCAAAAGGTAGTAACACAGACAAAAAGAGCAATTCTGACTCCTCACACAAATGCAGTGATTCATTTATTTTAAAGACTTCAGACCTGTCATGTCAATGACATGAAAATGAAAATTTTTTTTTGTTTATTATTTTCTGGTTCATTATTAACTGCAGTAAGTGTTTCAACAGAAAAACTCCCTCTGAACACATTATCTACAACATAAGTACCAAGCCAGGCGACAGGAAGCTCACGCGGTGATCTAACTCACGTCACAGTATTTGCAGAAATCCCTGGGGCGCTGGGCACAGTAATAAATCTGAAATATTTCCCAGATGAAGAATGAACTTACAACCTTCCCAGCATTTAACTGCCACTATGGCTCTTCCAGGCCACAGGTTTTAGACTGTAGAGAAGCCAGCTGACTATATTTTAAATACATTTCCTACTTGTTTCCCCAGCTTTTCTTTCATCACTTTCCACTCTTATCTAACGGAAATACTACAGATTCTTTCATTGCCGGTGAGAGCAAAACACATTTTTCCAGTGCTCTCAATTCACTCCACGTGTTGTAAATAAATCTGGTAGCCAGCAGCGTTCCTCCTGCTGACAGCAAGGGGAGGGAGCACTGTCAACACAGCTCATCGAAATTTGACTTTGTACTGAAGATTTTTAGACACCAAATGATCGCCTACCCTGGCAAAGGTACCTTTCAAGGTGCTTGGCCACAGACTGTGATGAGCTACACTTCTTGCGACCAAGATTAACTCAAGGAAAAGAATGTACAAAGCAGTATGCACATTTTATCTATATGATATTTGTCACTAAAGACTATCTCCAATGTGGATAAGATTCAGAACTGTTAAGCTTCAGGGGCCAAGACTATCTCATCCACAGATCTTTCCCCAGGACATTTTATGTTCTCTTCCATATTCAAACCACTTCTCAAATGTGCAAGTTAAAAATTGGTGTGTGACACATCGGTGCATGGCATCTCCTATTTGCACACACTTAACTAGAAACTTGGATTTTCTGTAACTCACTGATGCAGAGCAGTCTTGCGAGCTGGCTTTAAGGTGTCTCTTCACTTTGTGGCAAAGTGCATATTCCCTTTTTCAAGCAAAAGGCCTGAAAATTGTGCTTCCAACAGATCCATTGCTGAGCTGCTGAGGCAGTTACTCCCTAACCCATGTTCACAGAATCACAGAATCATTTGGGTTGGAAGGGACCTTAAAGCTCATTGAGTTCCAACCCCCCTGCAATGGGCAGGGACACCCTCCACTAGCCCAGGTTGCTCACAGCCTCATCCAGCCTGGCCTTGAACCCCTCCAGGGATGGGGCATCCACAGCTTCTCTGGGCAACCTGGGCCAGTGCTCCACCACCCAAACAGGAAAAATTTCCTCCTAATATCTAATGTAAATCTACCTTCCTTCAGCTTATACCCATTACCCCTTGTCCTATCACTACACTCCCTGATAAAGAGTCCCTCCCCATCTCTCCTACAGCCCCCCTCCCAAAACCATTGTCTTCCAAGACATACTTGAGATTTTTCGAATTTTGCATTCCCTGTGCATTTCACAAAAAAATCCTTTCGTACCATACCAAAGAATAACCAGGTTTAACAAAGGTTAAAATTCAACAATGTTTCACAAGTAGAGGTACAAAGAATGTTAGTAATGACAAAAGCAGGTATCCACTTATGATTCACTCTTTTGTCCTCCTCAAAAATGTAGGCTACTTAAAAAACACTTTCTTCTCTCCAAACCCACCTAAAATTTAAATGACTTCTTAACTAAACACACTTTCAATATCGCTATTGACTTTCACCAGCAGTGAAATACTATTTTTCCTGTATTCTCAGGACCTGTAGTGGATACCTGTTGCACATTCTTACAGCAGTCAAAAAGAAAGCCCATGAACCTCCAGGTTTTTATATCCTTGTTAAAGAATCTAGAAAAGCTGGTCTTGGAGCAAAGTAATATTTAACGAAGCATCTTTTTATTCTGTGCACAATTCAGGCTTACAAGTGGATTGTTTCTAACTACCTGCGAATTGCAGTCAATCCATACCTGGTACTGCAGGGCAATCTCCGTTAAGAGGCATCAACAGGAACATCATTTCACTTTAACTGTCCTAACACCATCCAACAATGCCATCTTACCCACACCTAAGTAGAGATTTACACATTTCTCACTGAATCGCCATCATGAAATGTTAATAGAAGGAAAAAAGATTGACTGCCTCAGTCCACCCTCTACTACGCTAATGAACTTCCAAACAAAAAGTCCAGTTGCTTCAAGAAAGAGATGCAGAAAAATAGGTGAGACAGGGGAATTCAATACCCCAAAAATGGGTTTCTTGTATGAACTTCTGCCAGATTAATTTCTAAGAATGGCAGAAGAAGCTTAAATCAAGCAAAATCATGCAGTTATTAGGAGGGAAGAGAAGATAATTTTTCTAGTCCAGAAAAAAGTGATACAGTGAGCAGATAACTGTTACTCAAACTATTCAACCCTTCACGAAATTATAGTAATGCAAAAATACAATTACTCTCTACAGTGACCTCTCAAAGAAAAGGGGAATTAAGATTAGAACTAAGAAGTAAAATCAGAAGTGTAACTTTCCAAAATGTATTCTGTATAATCTTTAATATATTTTAATACCCAAGCATTAAAACATTTTTTTTTTGTGCCAGGAGTATAGGAAAAATTCATCATAAAAGAGCTGTCAGAACATATTCTAATTCTGTACAACCAAATAAAGAAATCATTTACAGTAGTTTAGATAAGGAGCAAAAGAGTTATCTCAAGACCACTTTCATTCCCAGCTGACCTGGACGTATATCTTACACAAACGCTATAATCTCAGTCTTACCTACGACTTGCTTAGCTGAATTGTATCATATCATTAATATTATTAATTTCTGCCTTTGCCCATAAAATTCACAGCCTCATGCCAATTCTGTAAAATATATAGGTTGGAACTCAAACACAGCACACAGTGAGTTGCGTAAAACCATCACAATAATCCTTCTGTACTGTTAACCTACAGAAAGCAGAAGACATGCTCAAAAAGCTAGTCCCAAGACCAGCAGGGAATAAAATGCAAGGTGAAGCTTAAGCTACAGGTAGCAGGTAACAGTGCAAAGGGAGCACTGACAATATAGTCTCAAGAGAATATTCCCCTGATATGTTCAGGAACAAATTCTGCACCTGGTTCATGTTCAGTTTCACACAGACATGGTTAGATATAGATATGACATAACACAGAAATGCTGTGGATGCTAACGCAAATCCTTTTTTCATACTCCACTTTCCTAAAGACAAAGAATTCAGCTGTTCAATACCGAGCAGCTCAATAATCAACTTTCTTTGAAAACTTGCTGTCTGTTCTTAATATCTTTTTTTTCAAACCCAACTGAACTTCTTCAGCTCTTCTATACCAGACACACAGTCGTATTTCTGAAGCTCCAGGGAAGACATGGAAAATATATCACCTTAAATACATATATGCCTTGAGCACTGATGTTTGTCAACTTTCATACTTTGTGTTGACAGAAGTCAACTCTGCTAACATGCCTTTTACCATATTCCACGGTATAAGACTAGTTAACCCACTAGTTAAACAATAAATTGTAAAACAGTACTTCCGTCATAAAGGTTTCATCTATAGATAAGCCTTCCTTAATGGTTCCTCAGTGATTAAATCTATCCCTTCAGACATACTTTTAAGACAAACTTTCAATTACCATAATACATTGTAAAACAAGTCAGTTAAGCTCTTGCGAGGATACTGCATATATGAACCACTCTTATATGCCAGTAAATTCAAGCTGAAAAAAATTAAACGAATATTAGGATCCTATTAATAAAAAAAAAAGATTTTGTTATGAAATGTGAGAAAGGTGAAGAAGCCAAACTTATACCTTTGTTTTTTCCTGCTCCTTTAAAAGTCTACCTTATTCACAGAGGTTACATAAGATGTTTTGAGACAAACACTATGAACATTTCAGTGCCTTTTCTAGTAAAAACAGCTTTCAAGAATAAGCAAGACAGTCAGACAAACAATAAATCAGGTAAGTATCTCAGCTTTTATCTTCCGTCAAGCTCCTTGAAAAAAAAGAGTCTTTAACTGATCACATAATAAAACTCTTGTGAAGAGTCATCTGAAGATCTGTTCTCTCAGAAAATTAAATATTTGACCTACCTTGAACAGTAAGTTCTGCTTGAGCTTCAATCGTCTCATTCCCGTTATCGGCTATGCAGGTATACGTCCCGACATCTTCTTCCGTAACATCGCTGATCTCCAGACTGCCTCCGCCAAGCAGAAGAAATCTTTCAGAGCTGTGCAAAAACAGGACATACAGGTGATTAGATGGACAAACTGACTTAAATGAAGTGTTACCAGAGAAGCACACACAAGTCCTCTGCCTGAAACATCTACATAAACTACGCAAAGAAGTCTTTACATACAATATTTCTGGGTACCACTTACAAGGAGCCATGTTAGAAAGGATTTTTCAACTAAATGGTCAAATTCTATACTTTGGCTTCACATTTAAAATTAATTTCAACTATATCAATTCCACAAGAGTAGCTCATCTGTTCACATTTTCAGCTTCAGTTCTTCCTAATTAAATGTGATCCAAGGTATTTAGACAATAGCAAGTAAAATGTAAGAAAAATGAAATAACACAACCACATCATTAAAAAACACACTTTGCAGATAGAGCTGGAATGACTCGTTGCTTGAAAAGTTAAGTGAGCTATAACATGCCAGACTTACGCCTGTACAACATACAGAAGCAACATATAACATACAGTAATTGAATTTTTGTAAAAAGTTTATAAGGAATGAATTATAAACCCTCTATCTGCTTTTTATGCTAAACATAGAAGCTAGACATAGCATTTTATGCTACACGTGGTACCCTCAGCACTCTTCTCCCATTGCAACCATCATTCCCCTTCTTATGATACCAAATCATACAACAGTTTTCCAAGATTCTTCATTGCTCCAAGCATCCATAATAAGGTACCAGTAACACCGAAAACCCTGAGCCACTACACCACCTCCAAGGCAAATCTGACCATCTAAGAAAGTTCTCAGACCATCTAAAAATATGTAGGAAAATGATGCTCTTTCTGGTTCTTGAACCTCTTTGTACCTGGACATCGACAGTCTATGAACACAGAAAAGCTTTACAAACACAGTCAAGATGAACAGAAACAAATAGCAAGAATGGCATGTTAGACATGTTAAGGCAGCACTAAAACCACACCTAAAGGAAAACAAATGCATAAGATGAGTCTGGACCTTGACACACCCATATATGCAGTTTTGTATCTTCTTTTATTATGTAAAATAGCTTCTTTGATTATTTGTTCTAGCAGTTGTGGCAAATTAAATTAACCCCAGTAGCATACAATCTGCTGAAGGCAAAAATGAAAGCAGAAATAAACAGAGCCATCAGTAAATGTGCTCGATCTATCACTGCTATCTATCAGTACTAACCAGCATTTAAGATGTTACTAAAACTACAAAACAAAATTACTAGCTCTTGTCATATTAGGCATCAAAAGTTTGTCCTACAGGATATCACGAACGCCATGTAACATGGTAGTATTTACATGAATTCTCCTTTTTTTCAAGAAAAAGGTTCTATTAGCTTTCAGCCACCTAAACTGTGTGCTGTGCTTTTATTGTCTTTGATTATTTTCAAGTTGAGTCCAGAGTTTACCAATACATGATTCAATACAAGATCAGTGCTTTTAAAAACATGGAAGAAAATAATTAATCTGTCAGACTCCTTAGTGACTCCTTCTGTATTCATTGGCGGTGGAACAATTCTGGGCTTAAAGCAAAACTGCTTTTGTAACAAAGTAAAAACATCTTAATTTTGTAAGGACAATGAAGCACTGCCACAAAAGAGTGAAGCAATCAGACTTCAGACACTAGAGACAAAGAATCAGCTTAATACAAAAGCTATAACATAATTCAAAGTGTCATTAAAACCAGCGAAGATTGATCACTCAAATGTCAGGAAACAGCAAAATCAAATTCAAGCCTTTTATACACGTTCCATACAGCCCTCAGTTACACGCTCATAATACACAATTATTTCAGCTACTTTGGATACCTAACTCATGTGCTTTTTTAAATGTTCATTATCACTAAATATAGCGAGCCGTTATTAATTTACTGTATTCAAACAGCCAGTTACACCCTGAGGTTTTGGCTTTTTTCCTCCCTCTTTTAAATTACCATTTCCAAAACATCTTATAATCTCTTTTCTGTCTTGGTAAAGTACAGCAGATAAAATTAGATGGTAAATTAGATTATTTTGTGGAATCTACTACCAGAAAAATCTCCATAATTACTCCTCTCTGTTTAACCTTTACTGAGTTGGGAAAGTGTAATTCACTTAATACAAATCATGCCGAGTGCCTGGTAAACAATGATACGTAATAATTAAAAATATCACACGGCCATGTGAAAGTACTACAGAAAAACCTGTGTATTTTCTTCCATATACACATCCTAATATAAATCGAGTCACACAATATGCGCTGTGTGAGCACACACTGAGAAGACCTCAAAGCAGAAGAACATCTTCCAAATGTTTGAAACTCAGTGCACGTCTCCCAAGCTCTAAAATCCATCTTGGCTTGCCACCTCACCTGAAACTTCCCTTTTCAACTTCAGAATCATCAAAAGCACTAAATTATTCCTGCACTTGCTAACAAACAGACCCTCATACCAATAGGATCCTTATCCAGACACAGCATTTAAAAAAACAAAACAAAATTTATTCTTCAGTGGCTTTTCCTACTGTCTTCCAACTCATGCAGTATTTTCTGCGTTCCCGGCAAAGATCTACTCGCTCTGAGTTCCTGGAGGAAATCCAGCTGAAAAAGTAGAACACGTATTCACACTGCTGAACCAGGCGTGTGACGGGGTGGGTGTGCATTCCCAGTGCCAATCCTGAACTAAAGAACTATGAACAGTTCAAGATCACAAGATTATACAAACACAAATACATACAATGGGTTTATTTCTTCTGCTTTGTTCTCAAGTCTAGAGGCTTGCTTCCTATTTTGAAGCTCTAGTTGGGAGCTACAAGCACCAGCACCATAAACCTCAACTTCGGATAGGGTTCAGCCTTTTCCTTTCTTTTCTGACTATGTCATTTTAAGGAAATTATTACATAGCATGAAGATTATTAGCTTGACTAGTAAGCTAATTCAATGAAAAGCTGTCATCGCAACTCAAATGTTCTTCCCAGTGACAGGTTGTTGGGTCCAAATAGTCTCTTACTCTTCAGGTTCTGAAGACTGAGACTTCCCCAAGTCCCGGGTGGAACGTGGGTCTTTGATGGACTTCTTTATGAGCAACCCAAAAGTCAGCAGTCTAACTATCACTTATACTTCCTTAAAATTTTTATGTTAACAAGGCCTGAAAGGATTCCTTGAAGTTGTAACACATTTACTACAACAGAAACTTTTAGGATTGTATTAACTTCACCAGTTTCTCACTCAACACTCAAAGCTTCCTTCTCTTTTCACTCAAATTAGTTTGGAAAATATTTTATCACAGCAAACTAATTTCACAATGTACTGCATTACAGGCTGTTTGTTTGAACAAGTGCCAAGACTGCCATCAGCCAAGTTTACTCATATTTATCCATTAACATAAATCTTATTGCAGTCTTCAACAAATACTCCATCAAAATCAAACATCTTCCCTTTTTTTCAGTCTTATAGAAAATACGTAATTCTAAAAACCCACCACTTCCCATCCTTAAAAAGAATCTATTTTTCCTATAAATACGGGCTCCTATACATATCCTGCTTAGCAATACAGTTTGAAAGGAAAACATTAAATTTTGTGTTAGGTTAACTGCCACAGTTAAAAAGACAACAGTAAAAATAAGGTTGCATGCCTAAACCATTTAACAAGGGGTAAAAATTAGGGACGTACCTGACCACGCTATCCAAGTCTTGCTTCCTAAGCCCATACATACACAGACACGTGTTTCAATAAATTCATATTTACATATGTGTAGCATACACAGATGTATAATTCTGTGGTGTATGTGTATAGACAAAACCCATGATTTATGAGCTTTTCCCAGGCATAAGGTGCATTAAAACCTGGCCAGATGAAAACGATCAGTTTTTTTCTCGGAATAAAGACATGCTAATTACAAAAGTCTCACTTTTATAACAAAAGGGGATTTTAATACAATAACTGTGATTTAATTTGTAATTAAATTAAAAGAACATGCGTAACAAGCTAAGGTACTTATTTTGCAGCAGTCTAACTGCAGGCTTTACTCCAACAAAGAATCTTAATTTTTAGTTCTAGAGATTTTCCTACTATTTGATTCAAAAGAAGAATACAACAGCTGTCAAGGTAAATGGAGTTTAAGAACTTTTTGAATCTCTCCTCTGTTAAGCCACCGTCATGAGTAGCAGACTTAAGGGGTTTGGCACAGTTTGATCACTTTACCAAGCAATAAAGAAAGCTTACTCCTACAGAGTGAAGAAAAAAAAAAAAAAAAAAAAAATCACATTTTCTCCTTTACCTAACTTAAAAGTAAATACTATGAAGCATACACATTTCTCCAGAACAACAAAAAAAAAAAGCTAAAAGTGTTATAGCAAGAAAAAAAAATTCCATTTTTTAAAAAATCGATTTGATCAGCAAAGCAAGGTAACTTTACTCACACTTTTTCAGCCAGACCAGAAAATTCTACAGTACAGCAAGTCAAAAGACAAACAGTTTTCCTTGTTCAAAACCCTTATTTACTCCTTTTTGGTTCTTTGAGCAGAAGAAAACATTTACTTCAAATGGAAGAGTAATATTTCTTTGTCTTTTCAACTTTATCCTACTCAGTGATACCCATGCAGGGGATGCAACAACCAGCGGATTCCAAGAACAGCAGGTCGCACGTGGTTCAAATCATGCACATATCAAGACCAAGTAAGTTTTCTGATGTTATGCCTCAGCTCTGCAATAAAATTTCTCTCTGAATTTTGAAAATAAAAAAATATTTGTGAAGCCCTCAGAAGTTATCACAATGGCCTGCATAGAAAAGCTCATAAGGGAATTAACAGCACTGTATTCAGAGATGAAAATTCAGCCTCTACATCAATAAGCAAGAAGAAAACAAAAAGGAGAGCTGTGTAGCGAGCGAGTTTTAACCTCCCTGTGCACTGAACATGACATAACCTAGAGAAGGATGGGGGGCAGGAAGGCAGCAAAAATATATAAAGATATGACACAACATCATTTTATACACAAGAAAAACAAATAAGATCTTACCAGCACACTTATTCTGACATTTCATCACATTTGATTGTGTAACTCTAATGAGTCTCTACCATCCTTCGTAAGTGAATGATTTCTTATATTTACAAAAAATGAATCTAAATCGTGTGCCATCAGATTGACATCAACGCAATTTCTCAGAGGTATTAGCACTGTTAGTCATTACCCACAGAAGCTTGCATTTCCCAGATAAAGACAGTTCAAATTACAAGCCTCTGGATTTTTTAATTTAAGAGTTGACAAAAAAGAGATACATTGCTATAGAAAGATTTGCATATGCCTTTAGCTGCTTTCTGTGTCAGTCATGCCACAATACAACTTCACCCTTCGTTGTTTCACAATTAACTTGTTTCTCCATTAATCTCACCACCGACTTTGAGGGACATTGAGAACATTCAAGTATCTGCTTGTAATTTCCTTGTTCTAGTAAGTATGTTCATTAGATAGATAAAAAGAGCTTTTCTTGATAGGATTTGTTCCGCTTTTTCATATATATTATCTACCATGTTATTCTGAATGAATAAACCAGCAATGACAACGTATAATAGTTTTCACTTAATGAGCTCCTGAGAGCACACAGTTTTTTTGATCATGCTTAACATTTTAATATTCTGTTTTAATGAGAAATTATGAAATTTTGCTTTAAACACTTATTCTTTTATTGTTATGGAACACTTAGACACATACTGGACATCTTCATTGCAGAACGAGCAATGCAAGCGCAGGGCTTCACATGCATAATACTCCAACATGATGTCTCAGCTTTTCTGCAGTGTCCTTCTTCCCCCAATTGCTTCTTTTACTCCAATGGCAATATAAAAGTAATATATGCTTAATAACCTTCCTGCTTCAAATAAAATTTCTTGGTTTCAGGTGTCTGCTAAGAAAAAAAACTACAAGATTGTTCCACGAGACTCATGAACTACCTTACTTGCTGTAACACTCAGCCTAGAAGCCCTCCAGCATTGGAAAACCAGCTTCTGTTCTCCTGGTTTCAAATTAAGTAGAGAGTAAATTGTGCTCTCATCTAAAACTGTAACTCTGGCTGGATTCCTACCATTGTATAAAAATATACATGTTAGCCATTACTCACCTTTCTGTGATAAGTTGTTCTTCATTCCTTGTCCACCTGATAGATGGAGTTGGAAATCCTGCAGCAACGCATGGAAAAACGGCACTTTGCCCAGTAACTTTAGTAAGCGAAGAAGGCTGCCTCACAAACATCAAGTTCTGGGGCTCCTCTGGATCTGCAAATGTTTTATAAATGACAAAAGATGTTACCAGATGCAGAATCAGAAGATGTTCATATTAAAAAGAACCAATGATACACCTGATTGGTTTCCTGCATCTTCACAGCATTGAATCATCATCTCACCTACACAAACTGTTTGTTGTAGCAGGCTCTCCCAGCCTCCCATGTGAACAGCTCTTCACCATTCTTCCAGACACGCACACTGATTCGCCACCGTCGAGATTCTGACTCTTTAAATTCCCTGGGAAACAACTGCACCTAAAACCTACAGTCCTGAAACTGGAACTTCTACCAGCTAGTAGAGATTTAGTAAAAAAAGGGTTAGGGTTGTATATTCTTAGGGTTGTATATTCTTAGGGTTGTATACTTTGTCCAGCTAACCTCAAGCAATCACCTGACTTCAGCTTTCACACACTGGAAAGAAATCACTGCAGCAGAGAGTCAACCCTAAGCAAAAGAAAATAACTAGGTAATTTGCATGCTGAAGTAACACAGGCCTTATACTAAAACAAAAATACAGAATGGTTTTCTATCCTTATGGAAATATTGAATCCTCTGAATTAGTTTTGGTTTTGCTTTGAATTGTGCTGGAGAGGGTTTTGTTTCTTTTTTCTCCTCCCTTTAAGAACAAGCACAAAGTGCATATTTACTCAGTCTTTTACTACAAGAAAAGGCCACATTGACTGTGAGAATTGAAAACATACCCACCAATAAATGCTCTCCAGCTGTGTACTCTGAACAAAACTACAAATAAACTCAGACACACACTTACAAGGTTGATGACAGGTAAGCTCCAGAACTGGACAAGCCCTCACATTATTTTTGGCCACCTAAATAGGGGAGACTATTTGTACAAGCACTACTGCCACTTTCTGAAGCACATTGTGTCTTCCGACACACATATTTGGCCCCTGTCTCACCGGGGACCTACATGATAATCCCAGGCACTTCTGAAAGTTGTTGGGTTTGGTGTTCTTCAGCTCAAAGTGCTAAAAATAACATCTGAGTGTTCACAGGGCATGCACGTGCTCCAAGTATAACACAACGAGGTTGCCAAGGTATTCCAGAGAATCAGGAATCATGTTTCAGAATTGTCCTAGGCAGGGGAAGCCAAACTTAGAGCGATCCTGCATCACACCGTCTGCCTCAGGCCCACACACAAACCATCGCATTCCCCGTTAGAAGGAACTAGTCTGCTTGCTCCAGAAATAAGACCATGTGTGAACACAGCGAGAGTGACCTGGAGTGGCATATGGAGCAAGCCAAGTTGCAAAAAATGGATGTAACAGATTGCCAGCAAGCAGTCATTACACTAGGGAGAGGAGTCGGTATGATTCACTGGAGACAGAACTATCAATGCTCCAAGCTCCCAAAAAGGAGTTCAGTTCTCAGCCTAGTGGAAACTGGATCTAAAAAAAAAAAATCAAGTGATTTTTTTAACATTCCCATATTTCAAAGTACCTGCTATAAAGTAGCAGAGCTCACCCTCCTGCTGGGTGGCAGCCCGAACAGTCTGAGGAAGCTCACGATCAGAAAAGGTAGAACACTGTCTGTGGATGCAAATCTGCGCGATGCAAGTGCATGTTGGGTGTATTTAACAGATTTAGAAGCAGGGCAATGGGGTCTCTCTGTCAGGCACACATCAGATAACAATATAAAAATGGAATAAAGGAAATGAAAAATGGATTAATTCAAATCCTTCTTTCAAATACATCTCAGACCAAACAATCAATTATGGGGCCACTCAAGATTAAGAGAGATTTCTATTCAACAGTTTAATCCCACTTTAAAAAGAAAACAAACCTGCTGGGAGGAATCGCACAAAACTTCACTATCAACGCTTTCAGACTCATGACTGAGCAAGGAAACAGCCCTATTTGTATTCCCTAATAGAG
Organism: Pterocles gutturalis; assembly: GCF_000699245.1. Lineage (NCBI taxonomy): Eukaryota > Metazoa > Chordata > Aves > Pterocliformes > Pteroclidae > Pterocles > Pterocles gutturalis. The sequence goes on along the minus strand of NW_010136682.1, from coordinate 7,697 downwards.
TTATCTTTAATCACCTTCAGCAACACATTACAAAAGCAAGTAAACTATACATGGAGTCAGAAGAACTTGAGAGACCAACACAATATGGAAGTCTATCAAAAAACCTTCTATTGTCAAAAATCAGGAAGGTCTTAAGCATCCATTTGAAGGGTTGGAGAAACACGAAGTCAAAACAAACTAAAACAATCCAATTAAGCATTGTTTCCAGAAGTGCTCTTCAGAAACTATATCCTTAGTTGAAGAAAAGATAAGCCTTTTCTTTCCAGAAAGGCTGGAGAACTTAACAAAACATATGCCTACTTCAAGCGTTATTCATTCTCAAAGCCTAGCAACCACCTCAATTTTAAAGAGAGTTGCAATTGTAGACTTGGGGTATTTTAAAGTATATTTTAGCATTTTAAATAGCAAAGTGACATAGTCCTGAGAAACAGAAACAGTGATTGAAAGGGACTTCAGAAGATGCCCAGTGCAACCACCTGCTTCAAGTCCACCTGCTGCCAACACTAGGTCAGGCCACTCACAATACAGCCCAGCCTAGCCCTGAAAACCTCCAAAGATGGCAAGTGAGCAACTCTCTCTGGCAGTTCTCCAAGCAGTAAAAACTGAACCAGAATCCCAACATGAAAACACAATAGACAGCATGAAGTTCTGGAGATAATTAAGAAAACCCGTACGAAACACAACTCGTATTTCCCTAGTTTGGGAAAGTGCAATTCACATTCCTCTCTTATTCTTGGTCAATTTTCAAAATTTAGTGTTAGAACATCTGGTGACACACAGCTCTGTGCAACAGCATCATTTGAAAGAGAACACGCTAAATGTAGAAACAGTTTACAATAGGACTGGACTTTTGTTCTTGTAATCAAATCTAAACATTTCAGCACAATAGGCATAGCTAAACCTTTCAAAATCAAAAGTTATCTCCTCTTTTTGGGGTCTGGAGACTACCCAAAAGGGTCCAATGTTTAAAGAATCAGACCTTACTAAACACTGGGACAATTAAAAGTGGCTCAGCTTAAGCACACCAAGAACAAGGGACTAAGCACCAATTTCTTCTGGAAACTTCAGCAGTATTTTAAACACAGGATTCAAGTCTGAGAAACTTAGAAATCCCCAAACATTTCTGCTCAAAGAAACAGTCATATTCCCCTCCTTGAACGTGTCATAACAGAAGCGCATTACCAGTGACTTCTTAAAAGAAAAAAGCCCTTAAAAGTTAAACCATCAAATACACCAAAAAAGTATGTTCATGTCACTGGCCTATTTGCAACCACCGCAAAAAGCTCAGACACTGACAACTGACTTTGCTTTTCTGTTTCCCAACTGCAAGATACAGGTTAGTCTTCCCAAGGGCCAAAACGCTTTAGCTTAAGCGCCTGCACTCATCTTAAACTATGTAGAAAGCAAAACAAAAACAAAACAAAAAACCCCCCAACTTCCAGTGTCCACAACACACATTACACTTAGTTCAACTTAAAATATACAAAAATGCAACAGAGCAGATTCTCAGTGTTCCCCTTTGTAAGTGTTCTTGTTAGGTTCTTCCCCCTACTGCATTGCTTGTCTAATTTTTAAATTATTAAGTTTTTAAAAGAAAAACAGATCAATACCTGGAAGAATTTTGAGCTCGGCTTCCTCACTGTATTTGGGGGTCCCACCGCTTTCAATAATGCAGCGATAGAGTCCTCCATCCAGATCAGTAGCATTGCTAATAATCAGAGCTCCACTTGGTAACTTAAACACACGATCATCCAGAAAGACTGGCTGGCGATCCTGCTCCCACCTCACAAACGGCGCGAGGTCAGCGTTGACTTCGCAGTTAAGGATTGCACTGTTTCCTTTACAGACAGATGACGATTCTGGCTGACTGGTGAACCTGGGAAGGCCTGTAAATATAGGAAATAGAGAAGTTAGAAAAAATAAAAAAAATAGAGGTATTCTGAAGATGACACCAAAGCTTTGAAGTCCAAGTCAAGATTTATTTTCTTAAACTAGGTTCATGAAACAAATAATAAGCTGCTCCAATTCTTTGAAAAAATTGATAGCACAGTACTAAACATAACCGCTGTAAAGGCAAATAAAAACAGTGATGAAAGTACTGATTTAAAACAAAAAAGTAGTTTTATAAACAAGCAAATGTAAACAACAAAAGAGAAGTCTTTGGAGCCCTCAAAAACGGGAGGAGACATGCAGGTAGCCTCTTGCTCACTGCCCCAGTGTGGCTTAAGGAGTATTTACCGCAGCAATGGCAAAAAACCAAGATAGCATCTCTGCTTGGTACATTCAAATACTGTTTTAACCATATTTTGTGAGAGCTACTGACTGACGTGCAGTACAACACAGATGCTCTCTAGTACTCACACAGGAGGTTGTACATGGAGAGGAGTTCTCGTATGCCTTCCACCCTCAAGTTTCCAGTCTGCGCGACATCTTAATTTACCACCTACAGGACTACTTCTAGTGAGTGGTTTTTTTCTTATCAACTTAGAAGGTTTCTAACCTTAAAATTACAAGTTGACTAGTTAAGAATTCAAGCCAAAAGAGTCGAAAAGTATTTTCTATCACTTTGTCACCAACCACATCTAAGTAAAAAATACTGCCATAGAAACAGCCTGTTGGTACTCCTGACACCTTTCCCTCCCAATACTGCACAGCTTCAAGTACGTATTATGATTTTTTTTTTCTTTAAAGACAGGACACTGTGTGCCTTCAATACAAAAGATGAAAAGTAGGACTCTGGGTTGCACAAATTAAACCACCCCAGTACAGCTATTCAACCAGGAGAATGGAGCCTGCTGGGAAGCAGGAGGCTCTGGTAACCTTGAATTCAGTGGTACTGCACACAGCCAGGACCCCAGATCACAAAACACAAACTCTCCTCACAGGTGACACCTCATCGTCATGACTGTACATGAAAGAGGCTGGGACAGTTTAGGTCAGCTCTCACCTTTTCCACTTCTAGCAAGCCTAAGGGTGAAATCCCTTACTCGTTATCTTCCACTTCCAAAAGTTTGACCTAACTGGAAAAATTCTTATTTATCTCTTGCAAAGACCATTCTTTTACATTGTTTTAAGCACTCCACTCATTTCCAAACAGTTCAATCCAATATTTTTACAAGTCTCCTTGTAAAAGTAAAATTCCAGGTATACTTGGAATACTATCTGAGGTCTCCTTCCACAACTTCATTCCTCTGAGAAGAAAGTTTGTAGTTTCCCCTCCTGGTGTATTTACAACCAACTTCTACTCTTTTGATGTTGACCTTGTTTTGGCATTAATTACTTTGCATCTTTGATATTTATCCATTACTCCCTCCCTCTAAGGTATTCATATGAATCAAAAATCATAGCTTCTTTCAACTTCCCTTCTGCTTAATGAAGCTACAATGTTTACTTTCTTTTCCTCATTCCCCCAGCCATCCCATCCATCTTTAAAGACTCAGAATCGCTTGAGTAGGAAGGGACCCAGTCAGAGCAGTCAGCTACAAGGTCAGAGCAGGTTACTCAGCAATTTTTTCAGTCAGATCTTGAAAAGCCCCATGGCTGGAGACTTCACAACCTCTTGGGCAACTTGTTCTACTACCTCACTGTCTTCACCGTGAAGAACTTTCTCCTTAAATCCACTCAGAACCTTTTTTGCTTCAACTGATATCCAGTGCTGCTTATTATTCTTCCTATAAGACCACCAAGACCATCAAGAGTAACAAGTTCTCCTAAATTTGCCACACTTGCTGATTTTGTACGTATATACTCTGTTCTTATAGCAAAATGACTGATGAGGATGTTAAACACGATCTTTCTAAAGTCTAGTCTCTCAGGCATTTTTCCGTTCTGAAAATCTCCATCTCAATATAACCCATTAAATTTTCATAATCACCTCAGGTTCTTATCAATCTCAATACTCTCATTTAAATTTCTATCATTTTGACCTTTGATAATTTCTAGCAGGACAGCGTATCTAAAGGCTGTGCTGTGGCATGCCCATCGTATTATACTGCTCTAAGACATCAATTGCTTCATCAAGAAGCTCAGATGCAAACTGTGGACAAAAGTCACGTTACAGTTTAGCCTTCCTTCCATTTTCTTCTGTCTTAATTACCCTCGCCTTGAAAATCCCTTTTAAAGGGGCACAGAGTTGGGATCCCACTAATTGGTCTATGATCACCCCTTGCCTTTTGGACATACATTCTACATCTGTTATTCTTCAAGAAGAATGTACGAGTCCCTGAATTCACAATCCGTTAGAAATCTTTATTAAGAGACCTGCATGTTAAGCCAATTCTTTTACCAGCCTGGAAGGGATTCCTGAGCAGATGAGCACTATGACTTCTATTGTCACCGCAGCTCTTGCAATCTCTTCACCCTGCGCAACGACCACTTGTACAATCATTGTATTGGCAACTTACAGCATGAGAGAGAATGTTACTAGAGGACGAAAGCCCTGCAATTTCTAACATAAAGTCAACCATGCTTTAATTTAAACCCCTTCCCGGTACTATCTGCTTTCTGGACAAGACAGGCACCGTATATTCTGTTGTGCGCAGGTGCTCCATTAAGGATAAATCAGCTTTACGATTGTTTCATCACTCACTAGCAATGAAATTACAGTTCATTTTCCAGGTCCTCTTAAACGCCAGTAAAACCTTTATTTGATCATAGTCCTATGTGTTTTTAGAATATATATTTTAATCTAGCCTATAATTTTGTCCTAAAGAGTAATTTTCTCTTACTCTAGGATTATTTGCAATTTGCACTGCTTAAAATCTTCCCTTGTGGAGGAGGATCCTCCTGCTTTAGCCAACAGACAACCACGAAACAATAAAGATGTATTGCAAAAGGCACTCTAAATATAAATCTTAATTCTGAGACCTGTCTTTAAACACAGTAACAGGTTCCAGAGCGCAGCCATACCTCCTGCAGCACTATCCTACTAGAAAATACCCTTTCGCCTACCAGTCCAGAATCTTTCCCTTACAGAGCTTCTCTTTTCTTCAAAAATATCAGTTGATCAACTTGCACACCTGCATTTACTTAACTTTCTATCATCATTTTCAAAAGCATTACCACGTAAGTGAATTCAGACTTTCTATTTAAACTACAGACATGTTTAAAACTATTTTTAATTTTTTTTTAAATGGACACTTTTTTCTCAAGCATTTGTATTTCACTATCAGTTCAACAAACAAGACTTCGCAAGAAGATCAAATGAAAATTAGTTACATTTCTAACAAGCAGGCAGCACCCACTCTTCACCCACATGTTGCAAGGCATTCAGTTGAAGATATTACCACATCTTTTGCTAAATGAACGAAGTGATAAATGATACTTTGGGGTTCTGATATTAAAGACAGTTCTTTCATGTTCACACATACATTAATCATTCTGTGGCAGCACACATACATTATGTATCGATTTTAGGACACTGAAGGAAAATACTACTGATTTAGCAGGAACACGGGTTAATAAACTCAATTTAGGAAGGATGATTTTTCCACCTGGAATGTTCTCTAAACACCGGTAGCAGAACATATACGCAAGAATGTGATTCTTACACATATACAATAGGAACTAAATGCACCACAAACTTCATATTTTCTGCAAGGGCAACGCAAGTGGGAGTGAGGAGAAAAAAGTCAACTCTGTCCATATTTTCTCCTTCCCTTTTGTCTCTCCCCTGCCCTCATCAAAAGACTAGAGCAGTGGCAGGAATGTGAATTAACAATCTACTTAATGCAAATGTGTTCCATTCAGACGCATTCCCAGCCTAAGCATTACTGAGATTTGTGGCCCATTGTCTCCATTTCTGAACAAGTAAAGATGTGCCTAAAAGAGCAATAATTCCCATGCTTCTGGAAAACACAGATGGTAAAAATTCTGGCTGTAGTCTGCTGCCTTCAATGGAGCCAGTATTTCATCTCCTCTACTTTCCAGAAGAGGAGGAATTCACTGCACTGAGCCAGACACTAATCTCCTTCAGCAGTCTTTCTGCAACCACAGCCAGTGCCAGTCATTTTCAAGGAGGCTAAAACAAAGAAAAAACTTCCGTAATCAACAATTACAATATAACTTGCTCAATGTTCTAACTAACTTCAGAGTAAACGCTTGCCTTCTGCTCTAAATACGGTAAGCAGTCACTGTAAAAGCTTCATTTTATTTAACACAGATGTTATTACCATCCCCACATTTAACCCTTTTTAGAATCCTACTAGCCTTTTAGCATCAATCTTGACAAATCAAAACTGCAAAACAAAAACAAGAAAAGAGAACTGAAGGACAACAGAAGGCTGCCCAGGAATTCCCTTCTTCCCTGCCCTGGCAGGGCTGTGTACCCTTACTCCACGGTCACAAGCCTGTCAGATCAACTCTTTTGAGAGCATTTTTGTCATGTGTCCGAGCCTCCTCTAGTGCTACTCTGCAGACTGGAATTTAACATAATACTTTGGGTAAGCATTAAATAGCTCTAAACATACACACACACTCCATGTTTATGCAATTAACTCTTTCTCAAAGCTGTTTTCAGGCTTTTTTGTGGCATCTCAATGTGCTCAGCAAATGTTTTCCCAGTTTTTTCCTGTTTATTTCGATTGCAGTACAGAAAAAGTAAAACATGGAAGTAGCAGACAGTTTTTCCAAACCTGTTCCCTCCTGTCTCTGTTGCCCAAAGTTACAATTACACAAGTTTCTCATAACTTACCCAAGCCTAAACTAACTTCAGTAGATCATCTACAAGCACTGCTACCTCCCAGCTTTCACCTTACAATCCCTCTGCATTAAACTGTTCTGTCCAAACACAGACAGTGAATGTTGATGCAAACCGCTGACAATTTTAAGACGCTTGAATTTTTTCCCCATTCTTGTCTGCCTAATCGAATTTGAACTTATGGCAAATCCATAACTCTATGAGTACCTTATTAAAATACCCTCTTGGGACGTGTGAAGGTTTTAGCAATGTCAGTAGGTAAAGGCGTATAGAAACACGATTCCCTGTGTTAAAATAGCTACAACATCTGTTAGCCTGCAGTGGAGCAGCAGATCTTAAAGATGCTGTGTATTTTGTTAGCACATCAGTTTCTCACACAAACGCTGCTAAAAAATTAATAAGTCCAGCCATCTGTGGACACTTCATTAAGTCATCACAGCTCATTTTCTTCTCCTTTGCTTGAACATCATTCAGAATAACCCGAGTGGCAGAGGTGTGAAACAGGTTTTAAAACACGATTTTGTTAATGACACATTTCACAAATCTCACTAGTGAATAGATTAGACTTCATAATTATAAAACAATCATGTGGAACGCAAGTCCAGCACTACCTGAATTAAGATAAGCCCAGATGCTTCTAGTCCTTTCTACAAACGAAAAACACCATCACATAATTTCTTCCCCCTTGTTTAGGCAAACTAGACAGGAAGGAACGCAACCTGGCCCAAAATCTGGGCATGAGACAACTAGTCCAGGGAGATAAGAGTATTCTTAGAAGGATTATAACACAAAGAGGGGAAAACCTGCCCAATTTCCTTGTTGGCTCAACTAAAGCCAGAAGTACGTGGAATACACAGCCCACGAATGATAAATTTCAGTACGTAATCAGAATCCCGACTTTGTTAAACACAGCCTTGGCAGCATAATTCACATGGCATATACTGATTTTCAAAGTTATCCCTTGACACCTAAGGGATACCTGAGGGAGAAGCCCCATGGC
>NW_010136681.1:0-275 GCF_000699245.1 Pterocles gutturalis | reverse complement strand
AGGTCGGGGTATGCTTGGAAGTGGGGGTTAGGGAAGGGAAGGGTAGGGCTGCAGGCAGGCACTGCCAGGAACCAGTGCTGCTGCTGGGAACATGCGGGACAGACCCAGAGAGACCCTGCCCAGGGCAGCAAGGCTGTGCCAGGCACACAGGGCACTGCTGCTGCAGAGGAAGCTGCCAGCCCTGGGTGGGGGAGAGGGGGGGGGGGCTCAGGGCACACCCTGGACCTAGGGGCTCCCCAGGGGCGACCTGCACCGCTGGCATGACTTCCCCCACC
>NW_010136680.1:0-13249 GCF_000699245.1 Pterocles gutturalis | reverse complement strand
CCGCCACGGCTGGTGGGAGCGCTTCAAACCGGGGTCAAGTCAGGTTGTGGGGATTAAGGGCACAGGGCAGCAGACATGGGCGGCACTGCAGGTAGTTCCAGGTGCCGGGAAGCGTGTGTGAAATAGTGCTGCTTTTTCTTTCTAAATGCGCAAAATAATTCCTTTTTAGTTATCTGTTTAATGTAGTTCTGGTGTGTTACCAAGTGCTCAGGTGTTACCATCCCATTCACGTTAAAATATCCAGGTTTTAAGAGAAAAAAAAAATGCTGAGATTCTCTCCAGATAGAGAGCCTGAGTTACAGTACAGTAACAGTCTTGTTGCTTAAGCTGGAGATGCATTCGTCTGTTTTGTTTCTATGCAAATGCATTTAATGTCGTTGTGGATATATTTTAAATGTGTGTTAAAGGTATTTTTAGTGATGCAGTGATAACTTGGCAGTCTGATTGCCTGATGTGGGGAAAAAAGTCTAAATTTAGCTGTTAAAGTTACTGTTACTATATATTATAGTCAAGTGTCATGTTCCACTAAGACTGTCTGACACAATCCATTACACTTTGTCACATCTCAGCCATTCTTTCTGAACTTTGTCCTGGCAGCTGCCTGCCCCAAGTTGGTTGATGGATTGATTTAAGAGTGCTAGCTGGAATGGTACAGCTGCTTTCTTAACAGTGAGATTAAGGAAACGTGACTACCTGCGTCCCTCCTTGTGACTGCTAAGTGCCCCTAGTGCTTTACAGTAGGGTTGTAATGTGATGGAGTTTGCCATGGTTTGCTGGGAGCTGTTGTCTGATACTTGTCTTGACATCAACCCAGTATGGTCAGATTCTGTATTTTTTGAAAAACCTCTGTTTTATGTATGCTTCTTAGAGTATGGTGGGAAAATACTGTGAAGATTCTCCCACCTCTGGGAATATTGCGGTCTTCGAAGCTTTTGTCAGCTGACCATCAAAAATGGGAGAAGAAAAAACTCTGACTTGTGTACGCTTGCTGTTCTCTCTCTCCAAGTGTTGGAAAGAAAGAGTAATGAGAAAATAAAAGCAAAGGTGGTTGACTAGTTGCAAGTGCCTCAACAATTGAGAAAAAAAAAAAAGCTGTAAGGTGATCTCCTGTTTTAATGTACACAAAAGAATTCACATAAGAGAAAGCACTCACAAATACCAGAACCACAGGAAAATCTTCAACCAGGGTTTGCACTTTTTAGATGCAAAATCAATAGGAAAACTTGCAGGAAGTTGGGCTTTGTTATTTTAGTTCACCCAGAACTGAGCATTTAAGGCTTTTTTTTTTTTTTTTCTGAGGATGTGAGGTCTGGGCATACCTGCAGCATTATGACTGTATGTCTGTGAGTTCTTCTGTTAACTGATGAAGCCACTGGAAATTTTAATAAGCTATTACAGCTTTCAGGAATGCTAAGCTGTTGCAAGTGTTGTGAAGGTAATCAACTGAAAGGAAAGATTCCCTGTTATGATGGCTAGGAGGAGAATTGTCTTAAGAGCTTGTCCCTTTTTGTTTCTGTTATTCACATGGCTACTGTTAAAACTGTATTTCAGAGGTTATATTAAAGGAGCATAGATTCACTGGGTCAAGTACTTAAATATTAGCAAATGCATGTAGTGAGTTTTTTCCCACATGCAATCTTAAAGTTGGCTTGCCTTGCAATATACAGTCTCTTGTATGGAAGTCTTCCTTTTTACTTTTTTTTTTTTTTTTTTCCCCCCCCTCTCTCCATAGTTCCTCTGTCACATTTCAGTATCTGGGTGCTCCTGGACTAGATTTATACCAAAGTGAACTGTTGTTTGTGAGTTTGATCCTGTATTTGTTGTGGAAACTACATATAAGGATTTAGTTTAGACTAATACTACCACATACATACTTATTCTTCATTTTTCTTCCTAAACATAAGCCACAGAGGACAGCAATGTAACCGATGTATTCAGAAGGTATGACTTGGGCCAGTCTAACGATGCTTTTTATGAGCCTGCCAGTTTTTTATTCTTGTACATTATGGATTCCTTCTTAAAATTTACTTCCCAAAGTCATAGTTTCAGGGGGAAAGGTTGTGTTTGAGCAGGAGCGGAGGGATTGCTGGAGTGCAGAGTGAATTGCAACAGAGGAAGGGACTTAAGGAGAGGAAAGGTTGTGAACAGGGAGGGTGAATCAGTTGCTTCTGCCTTTTAACAGCTTCTGAAAAGCTTTAGTAGAACTAGAAGCTCAAAGGGAAACAGCTTTCACTGTCCATGAGTTAACTGAGCTTCAAACCCACATGGCTTCTGAGACTGCTTCAGGCAGACTGCTTGAGGCCTCTTGCAATCATCTTTGCTAGAGCAGGTTCTTGGAATTCATTGCTTAAAATCAGGCTCTTAGGCTGTGGACTTCTGTGGTTCATTATTATGATGTTGCAGTGAGGCATAATGATAGCATTAACTGTGGAGTGGTGAGCTATGGGAAAGCAAAGACTCTTTATTCAGAACAAAATAATTTCTTAAAACACTAGATGGGTTTCACATGCCTATATTACTATAGAATAATTTAGGTTGGTGGAGCAGTTTTACCCTGGCTGGCAGCAAAACACAACACTGCTCACTCACTCCCCGCCCCCCCTCTTGGGGATGGGGGAGAGAATTAAAGGGGTGAAGGGAGAAGAGACCTGTGGGTTGAGATAAGAACAATTTAATAACTAAACTACAATAATATTGGAAATAATAATGGTGATTATAATAATAGTAATATAGACAAATGAGTGATACACAGTGATACTGCTCACCACCTGATGACCAAGGCTCAGCCTGTTCCCAGCTAAGGATCCTGGAGCAAGGAGAGTCCCAAGGCTCAGCCAATTCCTGGTTAATGATCCTGGAGCAGGGAGAGTCCCAAAACCACAACTCCAGAACAGAGATAAGAGCCCAAGTGTCTGAGATACTGAGACGACCCTGAGAGGGGTGACCTGGAGAGAGATAACCCGGAGCAAGAGAAGGAACTTCTGGACAGAGTGATGTGCATGATATGGAATAGAATATTGGCCAATCTGAGTCTCAGTCCTAAACCTAGCGTTGAATCCTAGGCCAGTAATTGGGGCTGTGCTCCCTCCCAGCTCTTCCTGCCCTGCAGACACTGGCACAGTAGAGAAGCTGAAAAGTCCCTGACTGTCCTGGCAGCAACTATAAACATCAGTGTGTGATCAGCTTTCTCCTCAGCATAAATGCTTGACAACCCTTTTGGTGAAGAAACTTTTCCTAATATCCAACCTAAACCTCCTCTGGCACAACCTGAGGCAACTTCCTCTCATCCTGTCACTCGTTACCTGGGAGAAGAGACTGACATCCACCTCATTACAACTGATAAGGTCTCCCCTGAGCCTCCTTTTCTCCAGACTAAACAGCCCCATTCCCACAGCCACTCCTCATAAGACTTGTGCTCTAGACCCTTCACCAGCTTTGTTGCCCGCCTTTGGATGTACTTCAGCACCTCAAAGTCTATCTTGTACATTTTGTCCATCTCACCTGTGAAATTTCTACCTCATGAAAAGTACTGTAGATCACATGCTTGGCCTTTTTAGCTTATGGTGACAGTTTTATGCTCAATTTTTGGAAAGAGCATTTTGATAGTTCCCCAGCTTGGGAATGTCACTTTATACCATTTAAAATCTGTATATTTTTGAAACGGGTCTAATTTGTATTGGTTCTTCAGAAAAAATACAAATTAATAAGATGTGTTGTGTGAAACAGAGAAAATGGGATGACCATGAACTCTTTTGGCAATATGCAGCCTGGAAACTTGTGCTTTAATGTGAATGTTTATAATTTCCTTTGGCATGCATGTTTCATAAAGAAAAATATGCTCTTTGTCTTCATAAACGCATTAAGAAAAGCATGCCTGGAATCAAGGTAATTTCAGATAAATTACACTGCTTGGAGTCTGTTCACTCTGCTGGAAAATATATAGGTGTCATCTGTCAAGTACTGTGTTTCTTCTATATTAAACACAACTTGGCCTGCTGGGTGGTAAGTGGGAGGCTTAGAGTGCATAGAGGGAGATTTATTAGTTCTTTCGGACTGATAGTGGTTGCTCTATGCCATGCAACGTTCTTGAATTTTCCAGAGACTCTATGTTTTAGTGGAACCAGTGGAAGATGATGGAAGCCATGGGTTTTCTACAGCTCTGGAAAATCAGGCCATTGATCTCAAGGTGGGCACTTGTTAGTATTTATGAATTCCAGCCTCAATGTTTTATTAAGGCAGAAATCAATAAAAATTTGTTCTATAACTGGTCAGTGAAATGCAACAATAAAATATTTGCCAACTGACTTGCTTGCTGTTAATATCCACCAACTGAGATTTGACTTTTTTTTTCTATGTTTGCTTTATTTTTGTAGTGGTGCCTTCCAGTTTTAGGCTTCAAGAGCTGTCTGCTCTCCAAATCTGGATGGAGTTCTTTTGCAATTTACTTAGCATCACAGAGTGTAGACTGTGACAAGGACAGTCAGTAACTTATTCTTGGTAAGTAAGAGAAAATCATGTTGCAGTTTCTTTGAGAAGTGTAAGGACTTCAGCAGTTGTAAACACTTTTCTGCTGGTGTTTCACCTGCCACCAGCTGATCAAATCATACTCTTCTGAAACCTTTGCCAAAATTTGAGACTTAGGCTGTGTTGTATGGTGTTGGTGGTTGATGTGTTGAATGAACCTGGGAGTGTTAGGACTTGGCACTCTGTTAAAAATAGTATTTTGAAATGGTTTGTTGCACTGTAGGAAGGCTTCTCCAAGAGCTAGCATAATGGGCTAGTACTAACATCCATCTTGTTTGGTACTTTGATCCTGACAGTTAGGAACAGCAAAGTCTACAGAGATGTTTTGGGTCAGATGCCATAATCTTCATTCTCTCTTGGCAGGAAGCCTGTTTTTGGTCTTCTAAAGATTTGTTGAAGCTCTGAAGTGTAAAGCTTGGTATCTTTTGAAAAAAATAATAATTTAAATTCCTCTAGATGTGTTATGAAAATACCTGTTCCACCTTTACGTATTTGTAGATGCTTATCTCAGTGTCTTTCTGTAGCAGCGAGTTCCTCTGATGCTGCATGACATTTTTTTTCTTTTAAGTAGAATAAAGAAAAATTTTCTGAGTATCCCCTTTTTCTTGACAGGAGGGGCAGGTGTTCCTGATCAGCCCTTTCAATCTCCTTATTTAATTTCTCTACATTTAACCTACATATCTGGTAAGCTGCACTGTTTACTGAAAGTAAAGGGGTTTCTGTGTCCAGTTGATTATCATGACACACTGGGAAAAGCCTGTTTAGCTGGCTTAACCTTATGTTACATAGGCAACTCAGGACAAGAGGTCATTTCAGGAAGTTGGTTTACGGACATTGTGTAACTACTTACGTTTTACTGTACCCTCTTAAAAGTAAATTTTGCTTAACAGCTGGCAGTATGTCTTTGAATCAGAAGACTGGCATTCTTTATTGTCTGTAAGAATCTCAGTCTGTGTGAATAGCTCACGTACATGGCTGAAATGGCAGTATCTCTTTACAAATAATTTGGGTTTAGGACCAGTTGTTTCCCACAGGAAAAAAAAAAAACAACAACGCATTGTAATTGTTTTGGTGAGCTGGTGTGCTTTTATATCTTACTTTTGCATACAGTTACCTAAACTACTTTTCATAGGACTATTCAGTGGAAAGTAGATCTCACCTAATTGATACTTGAAGCTGTTGGACTGCCATAAGAAATGTGATTTCACTTCTCCTGCATGGCATCTGGGTTTTTTGTGGGTTGGTTTCTTTGTTTGTTTGTTTGTGGTGTTTGGGTTTTTTTGTTCGTTTGTGTTTTTTTTAATGCAAAGCAAAACAAGTGCTTTGATTTCATTCACTTAGTGAAATCTGCGCTAGACTTACGCATTCTTTCTTGTCAGGTTGTCTATTGCTGTTGAACCTGAAAGGGTGACAATTTGCTGTGAGTTAATGATGTTTATGCTCCTTCCTGTTTTTTCTCCTCCTTTTCCTTCCATGAAGTACCATTATGAAAGTAACATACTGTGCAAGATTTTCATGCAGTTAATAATACCAACGCTCACTTCCTTGAGATAAATGTCCTACTGTAACTATTGTTTGGCTGATGTAATGATCTGCGGTTCAGGTATGCAGTTTAGGAAAGATCATCGAGAGGTTCCATTTTGAAAATATTTATGAGATGGAATTGCAAGCAATAAAAATATAATTTTTAATTTTTCTGACATGTGTAGGATTTATTTTCCCACAGGGATATTGTTATTATAATACTTTTTCACTGGATTTTTCTAGGAGTACCAATGGTTCTCTTAAGTGTATTCTGTTAATAAAAAAACCAACTCAACAACAAACAAATCAATACAGCTATGTCTGGCTCTTCAGGTTGTATTATGTAATGCTTTCAGGAATGATGATTCTCTCTTCTCCTGTCTGAGGCAGATAAAACTACATAAATATAAAATAAATCCACAGTCTTGCATTTGAGGGTGTGGATGAATACATAAAGGCTCAGTCTACATGAGGAAAATTCTCCTTGGGAAAATTCAACAGTTCACAGTATTTCTGCTGGAGTGTTTTATATAACTTTAGGGTGAAAATGCTGTATACCACTGGGACCTTGCTATCGTTGGTTTCCACAATAGTTTTTAGAAAAAAACCCACTTCAAATTCACTCTTACCCAATCTATTAAATACTCTTATGCTGGAGGTGAGGTTTTTACTTGCTCATATATAAATCACTCTCTTTCATCTAAATTACATCTCTTTTAATGAAGGTCGCTTTTATCCTCGGTTTAAGGGTCTACCTAACTAAAACTTGAAACACGTTATAGTCTGGGAGCCTGTTACGAGCTCCATTTGTGGTAGGCATCTAGTGTTCTGAAAAAACAGAGATGATCCAGGTTTCAGCGTTGCATACCAAGCCCACTGCTAGAGATCCACTCCCTACACATACTGCAGAACTGCCAAAGGCATCTTTGGTAGATCATGCTTCTGCTGATGTTTCATGTATAAATGTTCACTTCTAACGAGTGTGTGTCCCAGCCCACCCACTCGTTCCCTAGCTTCACCTACCTTTGTGCCATACGCAGAGTTTTGGTTAGGTAGCTGGAGATAGGTTTGGATATTATGGGGCATCTTTTTTAAAGAATGTCCTGATATTTCACTGTACTGTGTGACTTTACACAGAAGCTTTTGTACTTTTGTATTAATTAACTGATAGCAGTCTTTGCTTCACAATAATCAATGGAAGCACAAAAAGGAATCCTGATCTATTTAAATTAGAAAAGGTGTGGAAAAAAAAAGCAGCGCAGGTGTCTAAGTCAATAAGTCAATAGCCCATCAGACTTCACGGTCATGTGATTTTAGTCACTAGGACAAGATATGAGTACAGAGCTGATAAAGGCCCTGGAAAAAAGCTATTAAGATATGATCAAACTTGGAAAATTAGGATTTTTTTCTCAGTACAACTGCAGAGATAAGTTAGAGATTAGTTAGAATGGGAAAATTGGTAATCACTATATTTAAATTTTTTAAAAATTACTGTACTAAGCTAGTTACAAAGTATTCGGTTTGTTTGTTTGTTTTTCTTTCTTTCCAGATTTGTGCTCCTGAATTGTTCGGCTACTTCTGTGTATCCATCCCACTGTCAAAGAATGCAACAAAGTTCCATCTATATAGAAAGCAAATACTGTGAGTAATCCAGCCTCTTGACAGAAAGATCAGTAAGTGGGAAATACATGATGAAATGTTAGGCTTAGCAAAACTTTGAAGTGGAGTGCAAAGAGTTTGTTTTCCTCAAACCCCCACCCCCCTTCTCTGTTGTAGGGCTTTTTTTGGAGGGGGAGTTGGTTTTGGTCTGTTGACAAACCTTCTAAAATGGAAATTGTACAAACAGCAGATATGGTCAGTAAAGCTGTGAGGTAAGAGATCAACTTTATAACTCCCAGAACAGGAATTCTGGGCACATGTAAGGCAAAAGCTATGAAATACAAGCCCTGTGCAAGAAACTTATTCACTGTGTTGAGTATAGTTTTATACTGGGTACTTTTTGAGGTGTGTTTCTTGGAGAAGCTCCTGTAAGAGAGGCACCAGCACTGTCTTACCACTGTCAGCCTCACAGGTAGGATGCTTCTGTACAGAGAACAAGCAATGAGATTTTAAAGATTGTTCTGCTTTTTAAATTAAACTACAGACTTTAGGCTACATATTATAATTTGAGGAGCCTGACTTCATATTATTTAGGAATTCTTCTTTGTATTTTTACATTGTTGGAAACCGCTGTATAGTAGAATCCAAGGTTTGTTCAGAAAGCTAATCCCGTGGTTTAGATCAAGGGCAGTGGCTAAAAGGGGATGTTTTAGGGACAAAGTAGGAAAAAAAAGAGATGGAAGACCTGCTAGCTAGCGCAAGCATATTCAGTTATTTTTGTGAATCTGGGCCTAAGATAGCTAGTTCTTGTTTTTATTCTTTGTAAAAAATACTATGAAAATGTAGGATTAGAAGTAGCTTTTTTATATTGTTAAACCAGGGACTACTGGACCACAGTTGAGAGATGAAAATGCAATCGGTAACTTAACACGGTAATATAACCTGCAATGCTCCTTGCTACTTAACAAAACGTTATCACCCAGAACTTCGGGTTCCTAAGCTTATTGTGGACAGGGCACGCAAATTAAAATATTTATTACAATTACTTTGTAGGGGTGCCTGCATTCTGTTAGAATTCAAGCAAGCTGCACCAGAGTTGCCTTATTTTGCCTTGTTTTATGTTGACCCAGACACAGGAAAAATTAAGCCAACTGAAGTACACAATGAAAATGTTAACAGTAAACCTACCAGAGCTGAAACCAAAGAAATTGTGGTCAATTTCTTTTCCTCCTCTAGGTAATAACAAGTGAGTGGGTCACTGCCTCTGCTCTGAGACTGGGAGAGACCATAGGCAGGACAGGACAGGGTTAAGCCAAGAGGGTTGGGTAGAGACACCTGCAGTGAGGATGGTGATAGTAGCTGATGTCTTCATCAGGATGCGTGGGGGTTTGGTTTATTTTGTTTGGGGTGGTGGTTTTTTTTTGTTTTGTTTTGTTTTGTTTTTTTTACTAAATCCGGAAGGACAGCATACCACCTCCCATTGAAATAAATGGAGATGGACTTGCTGTCCAAATGGGGAAAATTGTTCTATGCCCTTTTGGGCTGCTCTAAGAAGGAACAGTTCTTTCCTGTTAGCCCACACTCCAAATGTTAGATGTATAAATAAAAGACTGGCTGCGTACTCTCTCATCAGTTTTGAGATTTTTTTTTTTTCTTCTATTCAGAATGTAGGATTTTAAAGTTATTTTTCCATATTTGTTACCCATTAGAATTCTGGAGGAAATTCAGTAATACCAAAACTGGAAGTGTGTTCATATTTATTTTTGACAAATTTGTTATGGCTATTTGGGAGTACTAATATTCATTGGTTCTTAGGTCCACATTCTGCTGTGCAACTGGATATTTCTTTGAGTTAAATGTTTCATTTAATTGTCGTCCACAGAAATAATTGAACCTTTAGGAACCTCAGGCTGAACTTTGCCAATGTCTGGAGCACTTTGGTTAAAATGAGTTGTAGAAATAAATCGAACGGTTTCGGTAAGATGCTCAGATGTTTTCCTACATTCTTTCCTTTTGATACACATACATGTACTTGTTGAACTATGGCCTTGTCTTATCAGTTTTAGGGTGTGACTTTTGTTTCTCATTGTTTTTTCTGTAAGATAACAATATTAATCACAAGCAACTAAATATTCATGTGTGTGTGAACTTAAATGGGAGCCTTAGCCTGCAAACTTTTGTGTGGTAAGAATTTGTAGAATAATGACTGCTTTATTGCTTTTTATTTTTTAAAAAAATAAATTAATTTCGCATCTTAGTGTGAATTTCCTTTTTTGTTTGGTGTCTGTATGGCAGAGTAATTTATATATTAACTTCTGTAATTTGTTATCCTGTCAATTAATGTATTTTATTTTGACAGTTTAGCAAAAGCCATATGGTAGTACACAAATGGAACTCAATTTAATGATTGAATGTTCTTTTTACTTTCAGGGTTGGTGGTAGTTTGTTATAACTTTGCATTGTTATAATTCTGGTTTTTGACAGTTTAGCTTTTGCAAAGAACTTATTTTACAAAGAACAAAAGGTGGTCTGCAAAACAGGGTGGAAATCAAAAAGGTCTTGAATAAACCCTGTACTTTTTAATATAAATTAATTAAATTTTGAGCATATGAGACTTCCCTAAACACTGTGATTCTTTACTGATTTGATGCCATGAAAGTGAAATTGAGTCCCAAAGCAACTGACAGAGTCTACAGCAAGAGTCTTGTGTGACTTTGGAAGAGCTGCATTTGTTCAGGCTGAAAGGCAGCGAGAGCAGACAGAGGAGCGTTACACCAACTTTTCACGCTTTTGAAAATTTGCAAAAAGACTGGTGATTTTTGTGTCCGCAGAAGAAAGAGTTTTTACTAGCTTTAAAGACCATATGACTTGGTAGTATTTTTGTAAAAGCTTTCTTGAGATTTGTTAGATGTTGGAGCAGATTACCTAGAGACACTGTTTGGCTGACTAATGGGAAGTTTTTAAAGAAAGTTACCGTAGTATCTCTCAGGAGTTAGCCTTGTGACAAGATGAAAGAAGGGAGCTCTGTCCTGTTCCAGCATTTTTATTTCATAGATATCATGGGGCTTAGTGACATTCCCACTAATTAGTGCCTGGAACTAATTTTGTTATTGATGACAGAGTTTTCAACATGCTTGAGTGTATCAACACTGCAAGTTACGATCATGTTAGTAAATGGGTTGGCATAAGCACAGGCTGCTGCCAAAAAGGGAGGTGTCTCAGCTGCCTTTCCTCATTCACCACCAGTGCTGGGTTTCTTTTCAGGCTGGTTTTCAATTCAAGTGGGGTGACAAATAAGCACAGCTTAGATGAAGGCAAATCTGTCCCTTTTGCAGCAGCAGTTGCCTAAAGTGGCTGTGGAACAGTAACTTGGGCCTCTGCAGCCAAGGGACAGACACTTACTGGGGTACTGCAAGTCCTGACCTAGGGCCTTTTTGGGGAAAAAACATCAGGCTGAAGGAGCAGCATAATAAAATACAGTGAATGTCCTCTGTAGCAAACTGTGACCTTTAATATTAACCTTAAGTGGAAGTGTTAGGTATTAAATTCTAATAGCTTTTAGCAAACAAGCAAATGAAGCAATTCCAGTTTTCGACTTTCAAAAAAAAAAACCCAACAAAAAAACCAATAAGGATAGCTGGAGAGTGGTAACTACCTAATAATGAAGTCAGACAGTGTGTGTGTGTGCGCTGCTTCAAGTGGGGCTTTACTTCCAGCTTTGTATCATTTGCAAAATTTACCAGTAACGGTAAGAAAATAGCATAGGATTCAAAAATAATCACAGTGGAACATTAAGAGTGCCCCTCTGCAGTGCTGGTGAAAAAAAATCATATCACCAGCATGAATAATATTTTTGCAGTGGGGAGAAAGTCTAAAGGAGGGAGAAGACAAAGGGCAAATCTTCCATTTCGTATAACATTTTCTTAATTTGCAATGTTACAAGGTAGCTGTGAGCCCCAACCTAGCTAAAACGGTACCTTTGATGTGAAACTTGTGGGTCTAAGCATGATGCTCTGAATAATTAGATAATCAGAGATAGATAATCAGAGACTGGACCACACAATGCAACACAAACTGCAGCCAGCTCACGCTTCATGGAGTTCCAGAAAAATCACAGCTTTTCTTTCTTACTCTCTGTCTACTTGCTCCCACTTCTTGCTGATTCAGTTTAAAATCCTTTTTTTCTTTAAAGGCGTCAAAGTTTCTGTAATGTGTGCCAGCTGCCAGATGGCCTCCAAGTCGTAGATATTCCTGCAGAGCCTGGCAGAAGCTAAGATAGCATGCACTTATCTAGCCCTCTGGCACAGTGGCTTAGAGGAATGACAAAATAGTCTTCTAGATCCCAGTTTTTCAAAATCTCACTCATGGTTGCTAGCAGTTGTGCAAATTCAGTGTCAAAGGTTACAGTTACAATTTTTCTGATGAAATTGACAGAGTTAAAGATCTCTTCAGGTTTGGCCTGTGTTGCTGAAGCTAGCAGGAGCTAAATAACCTGGAGTCTTCATGTGTACAGTTGTTGGGGATAGATTTAGATGTGTAAAGATGCAAATTAATGCTTCTATGGGATTTTTCAAAATCCAGCAACATTGCAGGGAGGATTAGTAGCCTTTTTGCAACTTCAGGCACTTGATTTTTCTCTCCTAACCTGTTTCTCTTTGGCAGCCAGTCCAGGGATGGCCAGTATGCAGTTCTTGACCAGTTTAAAAGAGGTTTCCACGGTACAGCTAGGTCATATGCCTGGCAGCAGGGCTGGGCCAGTCTGGGATTTCAGGAGTCACCCAGGTCTCTGGCTGTGTGAGGGGCTGCTGACACCAGGACACACTGGGACTTGATCCATAGTTCCTGCTGCAACGAAGTTGTTGCCTGCTTCTTCCTCAACTCTCCGCAATATGTAGCGTGTGTCCTTTTCACTTAAAAGTGCTGTGGGAGGCAGGAGGGCAGTGGCAGGAAGATCTGTGCTTTTGTGTACCGTCAGCATTTGGTCACAACCGTGGGCCACGCAGTGTAGCTGGAGTGGGACTGCGTGCGTGGCTGCACTGGGGCTGGCTGCGGGAACTGGCTGTGCAGGGGCCCTGGCCCAAGCGTGGCCCGGGAGAGAGCTGGCTGGGCAAGGCCAAAATTCTGTGGGGACAGTGCACATGCTGAAAAGGCCCGAGTGACGTGGCCCATTGCCTTTGCCATGCTGTATTTGCTCAGATGGTGAGAAATCGCTTTTCTCCAGACACGTGGTCAAGTAGAAACATACTCATGTCTCAAACATGCCCTGAGATGTGGAGCCTGAAGGTTCTGTGCTTAACGAGGCATTATGGCAGTTAAGTGCTGATGCCAGCCAGAAAATGTGCCTGTGCATTGAAAATGTCTGAGTATTTTCCATTTACTGATAGATTGGTAAGGGGCAAAGAACAAAATTGTGTCATCCCTGCATGAAAATCCATTGTAAATCAACTATTTCAAAGGGTCTAAGACCTGTCAAAGGTTGTATTTGTTTGTCTCACTGCTCCTACCGAGCTCCTGGACGGTTTGACCACGTAATACTAGAAAGTGTGAAGCACCAGCTGAGGCGATGGCTGGTGACGGAGGCACGTCCCGCCGCCCCGGAGGG
>NW_010136679.1:0-229 GCF_000699245.1 Pterocles gutturalis | reverse complement strand
CATCCCCCGTCCCTGTCGCAGCCACGCGCCGGGGAGGGCCCACCGCTGGCCCCGTCGGTGTGCACGGAAAGGCTTTTAGTGCTCGGGTTGATAAATGAAAACAAATAAAGTTGATGGACAAGTGGACAGCTTGATGATAGCTTCCGTCTGACAGGGAGGAAGATTGGTTGGCGGAGGGTTGATAGAGAAATATCTCAATGGCAGTCGGATGGAGGGATGTGTAACCTTG
>NW_010136678.1:361-615 GCF_000699245.1 Pterocles gutturalis | reverse complement strand
TGTAATTTTTTTTTATTTTCGTCTTTTTCTTTTTTCTTTTTTTCCTGTTTAAAATCTTTGTTCTTTTTTCTTTTTCTTTTATTTTTTCTTTTTCTTGTATTTTTGTTGTATTTTTTCTTTTATTTTTCCTTTTTCTTTTTTCCTTTCTTTTATTTTTTCTTTTCTTTTTTCTTTTTTCTTGTTTCTTTTTTCTTTTTTCCCTTTTTTCTTTTATCTTTTTTCTGTAATTTTTTTCTTTTATTTTTTCTTTTTTC
>NW_010136678.1:0-227 GCF_000699245.1 Pterocles gutturalis | reverse complement strand
TTCCGATTCTACTCCACATTCTCTTATTTTCTAAAACACGCCGGAAGCTGAAACCAGAGAATTCTTTACACCGAGCCCAGATAAGGGAGAACAAAAATCTCTTTAAAATCAACTTTTGCTTCTTTTTTTTTTAGGGAAACTCACTTCAGAACTTGGTACGTGATTCCTCTTTCCTGAATTTGGGGGAAAAAAAAGGAGAAAAAAAGCTGGAAGCACCGAGAACTGAG
>NW_010136677.1:0-842 GCF_000699245.1 Pterocles gutturalis | reverse complement strand
GGGGCTGTGGTCCAGGAGCTAAACTTCTCTGAAGAAGGAGGTGAAGTGTGGGGGGTTGGCGGCTGGGGGGGGTCCAGCTGTTTGTCCGTCCTGCTGTCGCAACCCAGCTCATCAAACTGCCCTGGGTGGGGTTCCTGGGGTTCGCGGGGGTTCTGTGTGTTCCCTTGGGGCAAATTAAGGTGAGACGACACCAAGGAATTGATTACTGGCTTAGAACTTTAATGTATGTAATTTTTTAGGGGAAAAGGGAAATTAAAATGTGAAATTTTAAACAGAATTATATAAAAAAAAAAATTTACTTGGTAAAGTAATGACAACAGCGCCTGACAACACTACCACCCGCAACAACACCAAATCTTTCAGCGATTTCAGCAAAAAAACCTTCCAACAGTACTAAGAAACCCACAACTGCTCATAAAACTTGCAATCACTTAACCTGTAACCGTTCATAAAACTTGCAATCGCTTTGGAGCACTAAAATGAACAAACTTGGGAAAACTGGCTGAACAAGCCCCAAAAGGAGCTGGCATCAGACTGGGAAGGTGTCACCGTGTGTGGCAGGGAGAGAGGTCAGGAGATGCGTGAAGAGAAAAAGGAAAAGGAGAGAAAAGAGAGAAAAGTTTTCACTGCTCTTTGGATCCCTGAACATGAGCATCAACATCTTGGGGGGCAGTGGGGCTGCTCCAGCAGTCTGTCAGCACCTCAGGAGTCATCCTTTCTCTGTTTATTCACCTTTTATTGCCAAAAGTTCTCAGGTCTCTGCCCAACTTTCTTCAGTTAGCATAGGGAGCGACAGAGGTGTCTCCCCAATGAGCAGAGGAAGTGGAGGTGGGTGTCAGGGG
>NW_010136676.1:0-742 GCF_000699245.1 Pterocles gutturalis | reverse complement strand
AATTAATAAATATCACATCCTCTGCAACTCGAAGGTCGTTGCTAATAGCAGTGTGCTGCTGTAGCAGGAAATGAAATGTTAACCGAAAGCAGCGTCATTGGTTCCTAATCGTTGCCTGTGGGCACATTGAACAGGTGTTCAGCTATTTCCTAGCAGAAAAAGGAAAATACTGGAAGCTTTCAGCTTCTGTTAGCAGATTGCATTATACGTCCCCAACCTGTTGGAAAAGCTGTGTCCAGTTGTATGGTAATCCGCAATTTGGTTCCAATTTATGAGGAAATATGCGAAGCTGCGAATTTGAGGCTATTACGAGATGTAAATGTGGTGTGGCATTTTATTTCTCTACTACCAGCAACACTCTACTGTGAAAATGTTCTGTGGTTAAAAAGTGAGATTTAGTGAGATGTGCACCTCTTGCTCACTCCATAGAATACAATGTAATGTTTTCCACTTAATTAAACCCATCAACGCTGTAGGCAGATATCGTCCAAGCAAATAGCTATGTATCGTAGGATTTCACAAAATTACGGAGGCGTATCAGGAGTCCACTGAAAGTGTAATTCCAAGAGGCTTTTCCCAGTTCTCTGGTTTACTGCTGTTCAGTCAAACAGTTGTTCGCATTGTGAAACAGAAAATGGGGAATCCTGCACAGAGGCATTGAGGGTTTGGGTAGCATTTAATGTCTGAAATGGCTCTGATTTGCTGCCTTCTTCGAGAAGGTGCCATTTGGCACAGAACAGCA
>NW_010136675.1:2172-3673 GCF_000699245.1 Pterocles gutturalis | reverse complement strand
ACACAGTGATACTGCCCCCCCATCCGATGGCCAAGCTCAGCCTGTTCCCGGCTAACGATCCCGGAACAGGGGGAGTCCCGAAACCACACTCACAGAATGGAGATAACAGTCTGAGCATTGCAGACCGAGCTGACGAGGGTGTCGGGGCGAAGGCCTTGGGAGAGTGACCACCTGGAGTGAGACGATCCGGAGCCAAGAGAGATCTGGAAACCAAAGGGACCCGGAACAAAAGGGATGATCTTCCGGAGGGTCCTCACCTATATGCTGGGCATGACGTGTATGTTATGGAATAGATTATTGGCTATTCTGAGTCTCAATCTGAACCCAAGATCAAATCCTAGGCTAGTAAGCGAGCTGTGTTTCCTCCCTTGTCCACCAACCTTGGCATCGGCACAAAACATTGCTTCTTGCCAGCTTTCTTCTGAGCACAAATCCAAAACACAGCCTCTTGCTAGCTATTATGAAGAAAGTTACCTCTGTCTCTGCTTAACACAGGACACCTGCCTTGCCTTGATTTGCCTTCCCCTGCCTTGGATTGTCCTGCCCTGCCGTACCCTGCCCTCCCTTGCCCTGCCCTGCCTTGCCTTGCCCTATCCTCTCTTGAGTTGGCCTGCCTTGCCTTGCCCTGCCCTGTCTTGCCCTGCCCTGCCTTGCCCTGCCCTTTCATGCCTTGCCATGCCTTTTCATGCCTTGCCCTGCCTTACCTTGTGTTGACCTGCCTGGGTTTACCTTTCCCTGCCCTGCCTTGCCTTGCCTTGCCCTGCCTTGCCTTGCCTTGCCCTGCCTTGCCCTGCCCTTCCTTGCCTTTCCCTGCCTTGCTTTGCCTTGACTTGCCCAGACCTGTCTTGTCTTGCTTTGCCATGCCTTGTCTTGCTCTGCCCTGTTTTGCCTTGCTCTGCCCTGCCTTGCCTTGCTCTGCCATGCCTTGCCTTGACCTGCCTGGCCTGGCACTGCCTTCCCCTTCCCTGCCCTGGCCCTGCCCTGCCTTAACCTGCCTTGCCCTGCCTTGCCCTGCCTTGACCTGCGTTTTCTGGCCTTGGCAGGGCAAGGCATGGCACGGCAAGGAAAGGTAGGGCAAGGCAAAGCATGGCAGGGCAATGGAAGGCAGGACAGGGCAAGGCATGACAGGGCAATGAAGGACAGAGCAAGACAAGGAAGGACAGGGCTAGACCAGGAAGGACAGAGCTAGGCAGGACAGTGCAGGGTAGGGCAAGGCAAGGAAGGTCTGGGCAAGGCAGGGAAGGACAGAGCAAGGGAAGGCAAGGCAGGGTAAGGCAGGGAAGGTAAGGCAGGGCTGTTCAAGGCAAGGCAGGGCAGTGCAAAGCAAGGCAAGGCAGGGCAGGCTAGGGCAAGGCAGGGCAGGTCGGTGCATCGTAGGGTAAGGCAAGGCAGGGCAGGGCAAATGCAGGGCAGGGCAAGGCAAAAAAAAGCAGAGCAAGGAAAGTCAAGGCATGGCAAGGCAGGGCAAGGCAGGGGAGGGCAAAGCAGGACAGGGGAAGGG
>NW_010136675.1:0-2024 GCF_000699245.1 Pterocles gutturalis | reverse complement strand
AGCAGGACAGGGCAAGGCATGGCAGGGCAGGGCAAGGCAGGGCAAGGAAAGGCAAATCAGGGCAGGCTAGGGCAAGGCAGGGCAGGTCAGGTCAGTGCATCGCAGGGTAAGGCAAGGCAGGGCAGGGCAAGGCAAAAAAATGCAGGGCAAGGAAAGTCAAGGCATGGCAAGGCAGGGCATGTCAAGGCAGGGCAGGCCAAGTCAGGGCAGGGCAAGGCAGGACAGGTCAAAGCAAGGCAACCCAAAGCAAGGCAGGGCAGGGAAAGACAGGGCAAGGCAGGGCAAATCAAAGCAGGGCAGGCCAAGTCAGGGCAGGGCAAGGCAGGACAGGTCAAAGCAAGGCAACCCAAAGCAAGGCAGGGCAGGGAAAGACAGGGCAAGGCAGGGCAAATCAAAGCAGGGCAGGCCAAGTCAGGGCAGGGCAAGGCAGGACAGGTCAAAGCAAGGCAACCCAAAGCAAGGCAGGGCAGGGAAAGACAGGGCAAGGCAGGGCAAATCAAAGCAGGGCAGGCCAAGTCAGGGCAGGGCAGGGCAAGATAAGGCAGGTCAGGGCAAGGCAGTGCAGGCAAGGCAAGGCAAAGCTCTGCCCTGCATTAACCTGTCCTGCCTTACCCTGCACTTCCTTACCGCGTCCTGCCCTGCCTTACCCTGCCCTGCTCTGCCTTACCTTCCCTTGCCCTGCCCTGCCTTGCTTTTGCCCTGCCTTGCCTTGCGATTCCCTACCCTGCCCTGCCCTGCTCTGCCTTGCCAGGCCCTGCCTTGCCTTACTTTACCTTGCCATACCTTGACTTGCCTAGCCATGCCCTGCCTTGCCTTACTTTACCTTGCCATACCTTGACCTGCCTAGCCATGCCCTGCCCTGAAATGCCCTGCACTGGCTTGCCTTGCACTGCCATGCCTTGGGATGCCCTGCTCTGCCTGGCAGTGCATTGCCTTGTCTTGCCCTGTCCTTCCCAGCATTGCCTTGACCTGCCATACCCTGCATTGCCTTGCCCTGCTTTGCTTTGCCTTGCCGTGCCCTGCCCTATATTCCCTTTCCTTGTCTTGCCCTGTCCTGCTTTTCCTTAACCTGCCCTGCCTTGCCCTGCCCTTCCCTGCACTGCCTTGGCATGCTCTGTCCTTCCCTGCCAGGCACCGCATTGCCTTACCTTGTCTTGCCCTGCAATGCCATTTCTTTGCCTTGCCTTGCCCTACCGTGCCTTGCCATGACCTTCCTTGCTTTGCCTTTCCTTTCCATGCCCTACCCTGCCTTACTTTGCCTTTACCTGCTCTGCCTTGACCTGTCTTTTATTGTCTTGACCTGCCCTGCCCCACTCTGCCTTGCCTTGCCCTAACTTTCCTTGCCATGTGATTCCCTACCCTGCCCTGCTCTGCCTTGCCCTGCGTTGCCTTTCCAGGCCTTGCCTTGCCTTAATTTGCCTTGTCTTGCCCTGCCCTACCCTACCCTGCCTTGCTTTGCCCTGCCTTGACCTGCCTTGCCTTGACCTGCCCTGCCTTGCCTTTACTTGATTTGCCCTTTCCTGCCCTACCCTGCCTTGCCCTGTTGTACCTTGATTGCCCTGCCCTGCCTTGCACTGCCTTGCCTTGTGCTGCCACACCTTTCCATGCCTTTCTGTGCCCTATTCTACCTTTCCTTTCCCTGCCTTGCCTTGCCTTTCCCACCCTTGCCTTACCCACCCTTGCCTTCCCTGCCTTGCCTTTTTCTTCATTGCCCTGCCTTGCTTTGACTTGCCCTGCCCTACCCTGCCTTACCTTGCATTTCCCTGCTTTACCCTGCTTTGACTTGCCTTTCTCTGCCTTACCATGCCCTGCCCTGCCTTGCTTTGCGTTCCCTGCCCTGCCTGCTTTGCCTTGACTTGCCTTGCCCTGCATTGCCTTGACCTGCCCAGCCCTGCCCTGCCCTGTCCTGCCCTACACTACCGTGCCTTATCCTGCACTACCTTGTTTTGCTTTTCCTTGCCCTTCCCTTCCTTGCCTTGCCCTTCCATTCACTGTCCTGCCCTGCCGTGCCCTCCCCTGCCCTG
>NW_010136674.1:42441-51994 GCF_000699245.1 Pterocles gutturalis | reverse complement strand
CCCGGCTCTGGCAGCAGGAAGTAATGAGGCAGGTGCAGGAGCATGGCTCTTATTAGCTCTGAAATTTATCTCGAAGCATTTCTTCATAGAACCATGTCATAGAATCATAGAATCATTAAGGTTGGAAACGACCTCAAGGATCATCCCTGGCAGAGATGAGCAAAGAGCTTTACAAGGCTTTGGTGTCAGTAATCTGGCTAAAGAGTGTGCCGGCATGGAGCTCCTTGCAGAATCGTGAGCCTTCATTGTTAAAGATTTTTAGGAAGGAATTGCATTTTTCCAGCAAAATTTGCTATTATGTATTGTGTGAATTTATGCCATGCATAAACTTACGTGAATTGTGCTTAGCTGAGCACATACTGGTGCAACATACGGGTGCTCAGCTTTCTCTTGTGTCTAGTTGTATCTGAAACATAAAATAAAACTGTATCTACCTAGATAATGTTAAAATAGAAACATATTATTTTAATGTTTGCCTATAAATATAACTATTTCATTTAAGTGTTACTCTTTTACCTTTATTAATCTGTAGATAATCAGCGTGGATTAGAAAGAATATGTCCTTACTGCTTCCAGTTCCTGGTTCCTGACAGTCTCCGGGTGCGTCTCAAACCAAAGATGAAAGTGACTCCACAGATAGAGAAAGTTCTTAAACAAGAGGCAAAGAACCATAAACTTAATATGAAACAGACAAAGCTTTTGAAAAAGTACAGGGAGTCAAGAAGTGTTTTGGTAAGGATATTTACTGGGAACTGCCAAATACCTGATGTTTCTCTGAAACCTTTCAGTGGCACAGAAAAGAAGATATGGAAATCTTTTTCTTAGAAGTGGAGCTCACACCTACACATTTGGTTTTTTCATGAGCATATAACTCTTCCTTTCTTTTGGGATAACTTCTATTCACAAACAATTTTTTTAAAACCTACCCTCCACAATAGAGGGATCATGAACGCAATGACAAGAACAGTAAGCTTCTCCCCTGAAAAAGAAAAAAGAACCCCATATACCAGAGAATCTGCATGAACAACTCTGCCCTCTGTGATGTCTTTAGCAGCAGTCTGGATAGGGTCTGCAGATGTCTAAGATCTTGCTGAAAATTAAGTAATTTCTTTGTCTCGGGAAGCTCAGGCATTTCCACTGCCAGCTACTGTGTCATTTGTATAGCTTTGCAAAAATGGCAGGAGTGGCAGATTTTTGCCTGCTCCTTTTTTCCTATGAATGTGGTAGAGCTAGGACCAGGCAATTCTACTAGATGCAGAGCCTTAATACAGCAGTGTAGATCCTGAAATCCATTTAGAATCCTTAGAAATCTGTTGCTAAGAATACCCCAAAACATAACTAAGAAGGAAAACATGCCATTGACTGAAGTCATGCTGGTTTTGCCAGTATGTGTAGCTTGACATTTACTGCCTTTGTTTCACCTGTGAAGAAGGGCTTGAGTGACTGATTGTCAGTTTATTCAGTTCTATCAGTTCTCTAAAAATACATTTACAACTTACAAGCTTTACTTAATTTATCTCGGTAGACCATAGTGGCTACATCAGATTATTGTTACCTTCTGCACAAATTTAATTTTTTATGTTTATCTGAATATTACTGTTTGTAGGAAGTCCTTCAAAACTAAACCACATAGGTAATTTTAAAATAAGTTAATGTTGCTTTTGGGTGCTTCAGTTCTTTTTCATAAAATTATTCAGGAGTATAAAATTTAATCACTGTTTTTTATAATAACTACTCTTATTTGAAGAATAATAGTATAAATTTAATCTAGTGTTGCCAAGGCATACACTAGTATTAGAACAGGTTATGTGAATGGATGTTTTAATAAATGATACAGCACCTTGTTGTGCCCAGCAGTTGCTGACACAGTTGGTGTTTTCTCAGATGAGAGTTTTCTGGTTTGGGGAGTAAAATTTGCAAAGCCAAAAATTATTGAAGAGTCAATAACACAAAATTAAACTGAGGAAACATCACAGAGGTTCTCAGCTTTCAGGGCAAAAAAAAAGGTGCTCCAGAAAGGCATCTTTGCTATTACTCTCTCCAAATAGTAGATCATAGCTGAGGAGCAGAAAGGGCATCTGAGAAGCTGGAATCTGCTTTATTTTTCTGGAATGACAAACCTTTAGTGTACATTAAGAAACGTCTCTTAAGACAACTGATGAACAGTATCCTACAGAATTCTGATGAGTTCTTAAATTTATTCTGTAGCTGGAGAAGTTTGCAGAACGCACTGTGCATTCATACGAATAGTTTTAAATTCCGTTTTAAATAGGTCCATTTTAAACTGGGTAATATTCTAATCTTGGCATGTAATTACAGTTTGCTGCACTTGTGTTCTGCTCAGTTCATTTTGCATTTGTAGTGTGGATTATGATTTAAATATTTCTGGTCTTAAGTATTTAAAGTACTGTCAGCAGCTGACAGGTTTCAAAATTAGCAATGTAGATCCCTATAATCTAATACCTGAGACTTGCAAAAACGAAGATTTGAGAGTGGTTGAAATTAAACCAAGCCACAATGTGACAGGTTGTGCCTCTGATACCTTTCTTAGCAAGTAGAACTTGAGAATGCTTCTGCCATGAAAAGGCATATAACATAGGACCTATTTCAGGGTTTTTAAAATTTTTGGAGGTAACAGTATATGCAATTCAGGGAATGGGAACTAGCTGTAGTGCTATGATTAATCTACTAATTTATGCATTGGAAGGTGTTTACCTGCATTTATATTCTGTGGAGTGCTAAATCATCATGTGATGCTATTTTTTTTCTTTTCCTTCTGAATTTCATTTAGAAGAACTAAAAATACATCAAAACCTGAGTATAAGTTAATGATCTTTCCCTTTTTTAGTTTGTTAGGCTGACAAAATAATGTCTGGAGACAGTCAAAACACTTACCTGCAAATGTTTAATTTTGGCGTTTCTAAATTTAATTATTTCTAAGCAATCTGAATTTAGGTAAATTTACATACTTTGAAATTAAGAATTATTTGGTATAGATGTTTTCAGAACAGCTTAGATGTTTTTGTGACATTCTTTCAAATGTTTTTTTGAATCAGAAACATCACGTAACTGTGGTTTTCAGTCAGTGTAACTGTGTGCCTCAAGAAGTTGCCTGGCTGTAGTACTTTCATGTATCTCATAATCAGAGTAGTTGCCATAGCAGTCAGGGATATTAGGAATATCTGACGGTCTCTGTGACTGTCTGACATTATCTTTTCTGATGCACCTCTGCAACATACCATGCTGCTAGAAGTTCCCTGCAGCCTAGAGGTAAACAGATGGAAGAGGAAGCGCCCTTTGTCTATAACCTCATCCTTATTGTAGTAAATAGATTTGCACTAATAGAAAGCCTCTTCTTTGTTCACTAAGACTTGCTGTTATTAGTTATGGGTGGCTATTTTTGAGAGTTTGGTAATTTAAATATTTTCTCTCCAGACTCCCTGGAAGGCATGTAATATGGGGTAGAGTATGCTAGTGAGTTTAGATCACCTTGTATCTCCTATTTTGTAGCAAAATATGAATACCCCTCATGTATACTTCAGATTTCATACCTCCAGTCCAGATGCTGTTTTGTCTTTCTGTTTTGACAGGGTTGTTTTTTGTATTTCCCTGTACAATGTTACATTCAGCGTTATGGGTCTGCTGGCATTAGTTGCTAGGGGACTGGAGTAATTTCTAGGTGAAACTCTAGGGTGTGTTTGGCATAAGAAGCTGGAATGAAAACACCAGGTGTAAAGTATTTGTTGCTTTTTAATATCTCTGTTTCACTTACACAAAATTTAACTTGTCATGATATGTGGAGAATAGTTTGGATAATTCTTACAATGGCTTTGTAACATAAAGGTGGAAAGACTGAAGAATGGTTGATATTATTTCTTTTCTTCTCTCCATAGCTGGTTACTTGCAAGTCATGCAACAAAACAACAAGACACTATGGTAAAAGCAGGGATTTTCTGGCTACCAAGACACACAATTCAAGCACTCCAAGTATTAGATCTAGCCTGAGGACATCAGATGTAAAAATACAGTCTGCAAACAAGGCGACACCTGTGAGCTGCAGTAGGTTGGGATCTAAAGGGAACAGTCCCTCATCACTTCCCAGGTACCTGTTCCTCTCCTATTTAAGGAGGCACTTGGCTGAGTAGAGTCTGTTTTGACTTGCTGGGAAAGGGCGTCATGTACTGGTTTCAGATCAGTCACTTAATAAACTTTAAATTGATAACTAGGTATTTTTTCTTTAGTGTCCTGATTGAGGTGATCAATTTTTACTTTCCAACCTTTAAAATCAAAGATTATAAGGAAAGTGACAATGTGCAAAGAATGCACAGTTATGTTTTTGTCATTAATCTGAAATGTGTGGCTTAAAATTTACATACTAACTGCTGACTTTCACATTAAAAGACACTATGTTCAAAAGTTTTTGCTCAAATTATATATGCTCACTTTCATAGTTAATTTTATGTTAATTCTGATTCCTCACTTTTAAGACATTTGAGTCTTTTGTTTTTCAGAACACATCTATCTGGACAGGCGACAAGCAGCTCTGCTTCCAAGACTCCCCGAAACTCCAAATTTCACTTTTCTAAGCTAAAACGGATGCTTAACCTAGAAGAAAAAGAGAAAAGCCAGAAAGCAGATTTGAAAACCTTCTTGACTTTACTGTAGTTATTCATTATTTCAAAGGAATAAAGATTACAGCAATAAGTATTGTTCCAGTTTTAGTAAATTAACAAAGCAATTTCTTTAAAATTCAAGCTAACAGCATGTGCACTGTGTAAGCGTCAACCATATTTTTTAGAAGCAGTCTCTATTTTTCAGAAGCAAGGTCTGTTTCTAAGGTGACTGATTGTTCACAAGAGGGAGATGAGAAAATAGCCAGTGTAATATGCTTGGGAATCTTGAACATGTTTTGCAGTCTCTAATGGCCCAAGAGTTAAAAGCCAGGATCTGTCCTTTGAGGAAGCTGACAATACTGGATCCATCAGTGGGTCCAGCAGGATCAACAGATAAGCTGTCAGACCTGAAAGCAATTTGAGCATGAGAAGCAGTGTAAAATAGTTTATTGCAGTTTCGTCCACCTCCCACTCTCACTATGTTTAAGATAATACATCACAAAGGAACTTAAAAGATCGCATCCCTGCTTTGCATGTTTGAGTAAAACAAAGGCACTTTCACTAGCACTTTCTGCCTGTGTGATATTTTCAAGGATTTAATGTAGTGTTCTGTAGTATCACTGTCTTTTGATACCTGTGGTAATTTAAGCACAGCCTTTAACACAGCCTTTACAAAGGTTCCCAAATAACTTACTCTTTAAGATAGTACTCATACAAAGAGAGATAAAACAGTGTATCAGCAGATGTAAGTTTCTTCCTTTTCTTAAGAATGTTGTCTGTGATTTGGACTGCAGATGATACTGGTCCCAGGATAATGCAGAACCTTCTAAAACTGCTTTTTTTATGTGGGATGGTCTCAACACCAACTGACAGCTATCAGCATCCTGATTTGTTACTGCTATGAGAGTGGGAATAGAGAATACAGGGTAATTCCTTTCCAGTTACTCTGGTGCTACCAAAATTGTTCACTTTAGTCTCATTCTGAAATTACTTCTTTCTTAAATGTCTTTTAATCCTATCAGGTTTCAGAGTTGCTTCCTTCCTGGACTTCAATGTAGAAAACTAGGTTTTCCCTGGACAGTAGTCAGCTTGTTGTACCAAAATGTTTTGATGTGAATAGGCTATTGTCAAAGTTAGGGCAGGCTTCACTGTCAGATTTGTTATTTTCAGTTTGGCACAGAGCTGAGAAAGGGCAGTAGAAAGTCACCGGTCAGGACTGAGTTTATAGCCTGCCCTGCATGAAGTCTGCAGCGGCAGTTCTGCATATAGTCATGCTTCAGATTTCCCCTCTGAAAAGACAATCAGTTAAAAATGTTTAAATTCTTGTCTTAAAAGTCTGTATTTCCCTTTTTTAATTCTAAATAGTTTCCTTTCAGTGTACTTGGACGTAATGAACACCACGTAAGAAATAGGACCAGCAACTAAGTTGTCAGACTTGAAAGCAATCCAGGGCAGGGGAGAATAGTTTGTTGCAAATTCTACTTAGTCTTAAATATTGGCATGTAACTTTTTTATATCTCCTGTACACTTGCACAATAACTTTGAAAGGTTCACTGCCATTTGTTTCTTACATATATGTAGGATCAAATTAACTGTCATTCTTTGATCAACATATGGACCTTGGAGTTACACCTTTTCTGCTGCAGAACTTGGCATTAATTTCTCTGTTGTTGCTGTATTTATGATCCAGTCCTGGAAAAACACTTCAATCTTGTTGATGGAAAATGTGCATTATAATAAAGTATTTGAAAAGAAGTTTTGAAAAACAAATGTTTATATTAAAACTACACACATTAGGTATTCTACTACTGTGCTTTCTGTGAGGCTTACATGAAACCAGCATGGGCATCTGCTATGTTTTAAGGTGCACCAACATTAACGTGTTAGAGCAAATCAAGAGTATGCTTTTGGAGCAGATCTCCCAATTGTCCCTGTTTACTGTGCTGTTTACGCAATACCAAGTGGTCTCAGAGTACCAGTCACATTCCTTTTGGAGAAAACTACAGATAATGGATAAAAGACATAAGCTGGGTCACAGCTAGTGTTCTGCGAATGCTAATGGGCGGTCTATCCACAGGATCACAGGAGAGCTAGTCAGCTCTGTGAAGTACACAGCTCCAAAAAGTGCATTGTGGATGCCAGGTACCGAGCTTCAGGTATTCTGCACTCCAGGTGTATTACTAATGCAATGTGCTATTTGTTAATGTACCTAGAGCCTTGTCATGCTCCAAACAACATATGTTTTTTTGTAATTACCAGAGTTGTCAGACATGTCCAGATGTGTTATTATAAGGAATCATTATTGCCAGCTATCAGACTTCCCTGTGGAAAAAAAAGGGGGGGAAAATCAATATGTGCCATTCCTTGTTCTACAAGTGTGCTTCAAAATGCTGGGCAGATGTGGTGGTATTTTCTATCTGAAGTGCTTTTATGTTACTCCTCAGCCTCTAATACAGTCTTTTTCTGTTACTGGACTTTCACAGAATCAGTGTATTGAAAAACACACACACATATCTACTTGTCTGTATATATGATGTGTATAGTTATATACATATGTATACACACATCAGATGCATATATATATACACACACATATAAGCATCTGATGCGTTCTTCCCTTCAGAATATATTATATTCCTGTACTCACTGAACCACTGAAGGTTAATTGTTAGCTGCAACAGACTACTGCTGAGCCTCCCCGCCAAACCTCTGCTATGCAGCACTGCTGGTTTGTGTTTGAAGAGTTGGAAGAAGAACTCTATAGAAAGGAAACAGCCTTAGCTGATTTTAGTGAGGCCAGAATTTCACCCAGACTTTGTAAAGCAAGACCAAGAAAGTTCTCTGCTAAGCATAAACCCCTGTGTAACTATAGAGTTATTTCCCAGCTCATACAAATTCTGCTTATGCAGTGGTACGTATACCATTGACAGTAACAGCATCGCACCATATACTGAAAATATTACAAAGTGTGTCTTAATATAACCAGCTCAACTAAAGTGTGTTTTATTTTGAAACATCAGTTTGAGCTATTTTCCCATTTTTGAGTACTGGGAACCTCAGGCTGGCATATTACAACTGGTTCCATCACACCCAGACCCACCTCTGAAGGAAAACAAACCAGCCAAACGAGATGGTATATGAACAATATTTCTTTTTAAAAAATTTACCGTTCTAAAGATAAGACCTCAGACTTTTTAATGCACTGCTTCCTCACTGAAAATTGCCACACAAAATTCAAATACAGAGAGTACTAAACCTCAAAATCTGTATTAACCATTTTCTCACCATCACCATGATATTTTGGTTGACTCCTAAGCATAGGGAGCAGTTTACATTAAAGCCATTTCACACCATGAGATTGAGTAGGCAAGCAGTAAACAATGATTTCAAAGATGTTTTTACAACATTTTATTCTATTAAATATGAAAGCGTACATACAGGTGTTACTGAGGACATAAATTACACAAGGATTACACATTCTGTCAGAAAAGCACAATAGTCTTTACATTTCAAACTTTTCTTGGTAGCTTTTAACAAATGAGCCTATTTCTGTTGCAAACAAGTAACGAGTGCTATTGAACTTTTGCAAATTCCCACAAAAACATCATGCTTAGTAGGATACTTTAAATATTGTAAAGATTAAATCAGAATTAGATTTCTGAATAGCAAGATGGAAGAGATATACTACTTAATCAAGATAAATGACACACTGAAATAGGAGCTGAGACAAAATTGGTCATTCATTAAAAAAAAATTCCACTTCAGACACTACATTTGAGTCTGCTTTCTTTACTTGCAGGAATAGTCACTGTGATTATATATGCATGAGTAGTGAGCAGAACTGGTCCTAAATATTTATAAATGTAACCAACAAATTTTAGACGTGCTGGTTTTCTAGTTCACTAATTCTTCCACTGAAAAAACCCACGCCCATGAATCTATTTGCTTATGTTTCAAGAGGTTGAAATCCAGCTCTTTCTGTAGAGGGCCAATCAAGCCTATGTGTGATTTCCATGTCTTCCATGGCCATCTGCACAGCAGGCTACTGCATCCTACGTTATGTATTTTGAGTCATCACTGAAGTACCAGACTGAGTTACCACTGACTTGTGAGAGCAGTGTTAGTCCATGGAAGTCCTAACACGTTGTCTTTTTAAACTTCAGGTACACAGGAATGTAATTTTATCATAATGAAAGCTCTCAGTTCAACATTCAGAAGACTACTCAGATAAAATACATAATAAGCATGTAGTTTGGGCTGTGTTGCTAGGGATTAACTAAGGTGTTTTAATATATTAATACAAACATTAATGGTGTGAAACAGACAAGCTCATGTTACTGCAGGCGGTAGTTTAATTTTCAAAAGGAGTAATGAAACACAATTTCTAAGAATGGTAATTTTTGTAACTAAGGACTTCACATTATTTATTTTTAAAACCACAGAAGTGGGGTAATATTCCTCATATCTTTCAAAACATTCCGCAATAACACAGCTTGAGCCCGCAAACACTAGAATATACAAGCAGTGCCAGTGACCTCCAAGGTAAGCATTCTCATATGGCAAAGAGCGGCAGAAGTCTCTTTGTTTTTTCCAGAGAATGCTCAATAAAAGTGCAATATAGTGAAGCAAATAATCTAATTATTATGCTTTTATTATTTGATGAAAAATGCTCAGATATTTTATAATTGTGCCTTTTGCAGGGTGGGCATTCTAGTTTTGAGTAGAGTCAGACTGCATTAGAAGAGATAGGCAGAGTACACCCACGTTTTCTTTCCCAAAGCAGTAACACTCCAAAGCAGTTCTACTGTATAATCCCATCTACAGCTAAAACATTGTGCTGCCCAGTTTCACAATTATTTCTGTTTTGATAAAAGTTGACATTTGTTTTACTTTTCATTTCCACCCAGGCATGCTCTCCCTTTCAGCTCCTAGGCACTCTT
>NW_010136674.1:0-42431 GCF_000699245.1 Pterocles gutturalis | reverse complement strand
TTTTCTTCCTGAGATGTTAGAAGTATACACGTTAAGCTTTGTAACCTGAGCATTTGGAGGTATTTTTTGATACTGCAGGGCTGCATTTCTATCGTACCAAGTTATCTCCTGCTATGCTATTACAGTTACAATATAAATCTTCAAACTAGTTGATACCTGATACCTTTCCCATATAAATAAAAAACAACACACCATTCAGCCACAAATATGACACTTCCTGTAAGAGTGACCTTTACCTTCTGCAAGTCCTCTTTTCCAAACAAGTGTTGAGCCATCATTTCCAGAAACCCACCTATGAAATATTCCTTGAAGTAAACAATTTCACAGTAAAATAAAGAAAAATATATCCAGAAAATAGCACTCTCTCAAACTTAAAACCTATATACATTAAGAAGAAGTAGAGATTTTTCCTCATTCTTTTATCAGTTCTACATTATCTGTAGATAAGCAACATTATCACTAAGAGTTATGAACAGGAAAAACAAATCTAGTGAAGTAACTGTCATCTCTTTTAATACTCTTAAGGGATTAAGAAAATTCAGCATTCAACTTTATTATTATAATTATTTTTAATTAAGGGAGCAAAAGTCTGTTTAGGCTTAATCCCCTGTGGTTTTGAGTACCCAAGACTTAGATCCTTCAGTGAACCCTAAACAAGCCATGCTGCTGCACTTATAATCACCTCTGGGTACAAATTAAGTTTTACATGGATGGGATTCAACCATGAACTCACTATTTATCTTTCTTATTTTATGATTGGTTTTATAATTCTTAATAAATTAAGCTGTTTTAATATTTAGCACAAATTTGGTGCTGTTCTTGAGCAAGTCTGAGCTTTAACTGCAACTGTAACGCACATATATAGGAATTTGTGAGCTGAGTTTAATGTACTAGAACAAAAGTACTTAAAACATTAAAATCGTACCTGAACATTCATTTTCTTATCAAGAATCTATGCTGAAAATATGCCTGTAAGTGTTATTAAATTTTGCGTATTAGACTTTTTAAATTAAAGAAACACTCCTCTGGATTCAGTATAGGTAGCTCTTTTTTCCTATGGAGTGGAAAATTGCCACTCAAAACTTAACAAAGGTTTGGACAAGTGAGCTTGGATGAACTATTTTCAGCATTCCTATCTGTCAGTCAGAATTTTTGATGAAATTAGTATTCTACATTGCATGCTATGAAATGCTATGTCAACAGCTTCTATTTTTATCTTTTGGGGTTTTTTCCTTACCTAACTGTGGTCTAATCATGGCAACTTCCATTGAGAAAAGATAGTTGGACTGAGGTGCTTATGTCCAAGTGCATCTATTTTAAAGCAAAAGATTATTCTCCATTCACATCCAACAAGTATTCTAGCTATTAGCCCTGCAGAAGTCAATAACAAGTGACAGATCACTATCTTCAACAATTTCACTCCAGGACTATTTTGAATTTTAGTTTTTGAAAAGGTAGAAAATATTTTTCTAAAAAAATTTGCTTTCATGTGAGGGGTATTAAACATGTAATCTGTGAACTGAACTGATGCAAAACAATGCCTGACAAATGCAAACCCATGAACAAAATGCAATCATTAAATACCCTGATGATATATCCAACTTACACACTTGCAGCCCAGGCTTTTAAGGTCATCTAAATGCCAAAGGTACAGGTAGGCATTTTTTAAATCACTCCTCAACAATTACATGCCTAATTCCAATTGACTGAAAAGCCTAAACCTTCTGGCAATCTGCTAGATGCCTGTCTGTATCTTTAAATTAAGTGAACTTAAAAGCTGGTGCATAGTATGGTAACAAAGATTCTCCACAAGTTCAGCTGTCTGTAGACAAATACCGCACTTCTGCCACGCAAAGGACTTTTTTAAAAACACTCTGCAATAATTTTCGCCAGTTTAACTTATACACAGGCTTGAGCTGTCTCCTCCTGTTCTTTGAGAAAAGATGATCAAGATCTAGAAATGTTTGCTGGAGCAGGTGGAGGTGGGGGGCTGGAAGCCAGCACTGGCCTCCAGGGTTTCTCAGTGGAAGATGATGTACAGCATGGCTGTATCATCGTGTTGCTGCTGGTATGAATGGTACGTAGCATTATCAAATTTTAATAATGGACATTTAACAATTGGAACAGTTTAGAGAATGACCTTTAAATTTAATTAAAGCTGTAAAATGGCTTCACATTTCTGGGATTAACCTTTTTAGATGGAGACAGATGTTCCAGAAAGGGATTAGAGTACAAATGAATGGTCCCTCAATTTAGAAACTAAGCAGCTGTAAAAAGAAAGTTACAATTTTGAAACATAATTAAACTGGTCGATTGTGTAGTTTTTTATGTGGACTTTTAAATGATACTAAAATATTGCAATATTTTGAGTCATTTAAAGATCTGCTCAGTGTAACATAATTTATGTTTTCCAATACAAAATTGGTTATTAATATTTACATCAAAAAACCCCACACTCACCTGACCTGTTTTGGGAGTGGGTATTTTAAATGTAATGGACAGTAAGATCACTTTTAACTTTGCATTAAATTTCATCAGCCTTCTTGCAAACATAAGCTTGTGATTTCCACATTTTACTCCCTTACTAGCAACTGAAATGTCTCAATTTAGAAGTATGTGCTGATATATATGTCGATCTACATTAAATATAAGGTACATAAGAAAAATCTTAGCATGGTTTTTTACAGGGCACCCAACTAAAATCTTTACAAAAGATAAGATAATTATCCATTCTTCAATGTAATAGACACAGATGCCATTTTTATAAATGTACCCTTATGTTCACTTGCCAATAAAATAGTAAACAAATCAACTTTTAAACCATTTTTTATAAATTATTAGAGTATTTTTACTGACACTCTCCAACAATATACAAAAATAATACTTACAAGAGTACCAATCAGTCTGACCTACCCCTCATTTCACAGAAAAGTAGAGGTTATGGAAGGATGTTCTTGTAATCAATCATCGCCGTAGATGTCTCCTGCAAATGGTAGGTGTACATGGCTGCCTGTGACATTGGGAAGTCGAGAGAGATCAGGCAGGTTCTGGATGCGTGACCTGAGTTCTTTCCGTACTTGGGACACTCTGGCTAACTTGCGTTTGTACTCCTATAATGCAGAAGAATTCAACATGAGACTCTTGCTAATACCATCCCAACTATTTACTGCACTTAACATTTTCTAAATAAAGTATTCCTTCTGTGAGTTAGATGACTAAACATATTTAATCGGTGAGAACCCAGAGAACTGGGTATTCTGGAGGCAGAGGCATCAGCTCTAGCATTTTCTCAGCATCTGACTTCAGAAGCATAGCCATGGGATTTTTTTTGCTTTGAATTTTAAGTACACAAATGCTAAGCAAGGAAGACAATCCCAGTTAACATAATTACACACATTTCTCCAGGCAGTTAGTAGAATGGGATTATTGTACTGTATCCTGATAGTGTATCCTAACCTTAATGCCTGAAGGCCACAAATACTTTACTGTTTCATATCTGATGTTACACCAGCATCCAGAGACCTCAGAGAGCTGATTCTGTGCAAGAGTATTAGCCCTTTGCCAACATGTAAAAAGCCAGTAACAGAATACTTCTTGCCCTTTACACTATTTTAGTCCAGACTGCAGAGATATACTCCTGACTATTATGTCAGGGAATAGATTTTAATGTCAGAGGAAAAGATAGGTTTCATTGTTTAGCAAAACAAACAACCTTGAAGCTCGGAGACCTGGCCTCCCTTGTGAAAGACATACTACTGTACAGAAGAGGATGAGTAGAACTGTAAGCAGAATCAAAACACTCCAAAGCCCCAAAATCAGTAAAAAAACCCCACTATAAAACAATTTCAGCAGTTAATTCTTGTAAATGGTATTTTAATCAGATGAATCCTGATTCAAGTTTATTCTGTCAATGAAGAATGTGAAGCAGCAAATCAGTATCTCTTCATGAGCTTGAAGCGTGGTGCTAGATAAATACACACAGATCACACTTAGCAGCTATATTCTCTCAAGACTTTATTCTAAAACCTGAAATGTGCCTTAAATTAATTGCCAATTGCTTGACTCCATTAAAATTCCCTTTAGCTGATAATAAATCATTTCCATAGTAACATCACATTTCTGACATCCAGCATTTTCCATATAAATGGGACTTGTTGCCTAGTGAATATCAGCTTGATCAATATTACTGACAGTAGGTTCCTTATTCTCACTAAGGAAAATGTTCTCATAAATTCGGTCTCCCATACAACAGAGTCTTCTTCCTCTCACCAACACCTTTAGCATAATGCACACTCTCAGGAAGTCAAAACTCATTCCTTGTGCCTTCTTAGAAACAGAGACCTATAAGAAGGTTTGATTAAGGTTTTTACCATAAAACAAGAGTAAATTAAAAAATGATATAAGGTTTTACGGCTCAATGTATTACTGATGCGGTATAAGCTACATAATGCAACTTTAATACAATTTTGATACTCCAAAGCATATGTGAGATCTGCAACTACGAGTTAGATGGCCATGAAAATTCTCCCCCACACACAGAAATATTATTCACCTTACCCAGACCACCTAATTCTCCATGACACTCCCAAAACCATTCTAGAAATCACTGGAAATCACAGTCTAGTTTTCATTACTGGTGAGCAGGTTCAGAAGAGAGCTGATTTTCAAGTACAGTGACTTAGCAGTTTGGAGGTACTTTCGAAAGGGCTGCTTTCCACAGTTTGATTCTATTTAAAATCATTAGTCACTTCTGAAAAGGTTTGCTTATATTTTTTAGCCTGCTAATATAGTCCTGGCATTACCTCGGTAGTCATGGACTATTGGAATTCAAGTATCAAGTCACTCATTATCAACAATACTCGTTATATGTGCATCTTTTATTATTTTATCATAATAGCATGCACATATACTTACAACCTTTTTCCTCAGTGTATATGTTGAGAGTGCGACTTAATTAAAGGAGAGGAGTGGGAATGAGGATATCCAGGTGTTATTTCTGATATTGTCGCTCCATTAGAAATGCTGTATACTGTACAACCAAGGAACAATTTACTTATATTGTTGACACTTCTAACTGCAGAAACCCTCATGGAGTATTTAAATTTCATTATGCTGATATTAAGATATAGTTCAAATTACCTCCCTGTAAATGAGGCAAGATTCAAGCTATTTATTTCAAACAGTCAAGGACAGGCAGAGGTATGATCTTTTCTTTTACTACACAGCATAATTTGCATTGTTTGCTATCTGTGGAGAACCTTACTCTTGCAATATATGGGCAACCTGACGTATGGACTTAAAGTCTCTTCAATTTCTTCACTGGTCTAAGATAACACTACTTTCAAGCAATAATTTTTCGTACTTCCAGACATAAAAGTAAGTTTATGAGATAATTATAATAACTGATTTTTCTCATTAGAATCCCACTGATTACTACAATTTCCATTACTCAACAATGGATCTTTTGTGAAAGCAATGCTGACAACATATGGATTCCACACCTAGATTAATAGTAATTATCTATCAAATAAGTACCAGGCAAAAAAGCCAAATAATTTTTGATTAGACACTACAATCACCATAAATAAAAATGTGGGCAGACCAAACAGCCTGTGCACTGCAGAGCACACATTCCCTTCCAACTGAAATAGGCTGAAATAGATCTTAATGTAAAGTTTCTGCAACTACCATAGAGAGGCGCTACAGCTAAAACAACTCAGAACTTCATGGATATGCTTTCTCTTTACAACATTAATATAACTTCGAACCCTCACCTGATCCCTAAGGCTATGTCAGGCATCAAAATACTGTGTGTCAGAAAATGTACAGCAAAGGGAAAGAAAAAGAAGCTGATTCCAAAGCAAGAATAAAAGGTTTGCATAAAACACAAATATTTAATCTGTACCCTTGCTAGCTATAGAAATAAAAGGTGGAAATCAATACTCTCAATACAGAAAAACAAAACCCAAAAGGCTTAAAAGGCTTTTAAGGTGTTGAGGACATGTGTGTACATCAGCATCTATGGCCTGTATGTACATCATATTTAAAACTGAGATCTCTGACTTTCTAGGTCCATTCCAACCTTCTGGTTTCAGGTGCAGATGCCAGAGCTGTGTCACAGAGCAAAGGTTTCTCACGTGCTGTGTCCAACAGCACAGAAACCACTGGAAATCCTCAAAGGTTCAGACAAATGCAAATAGTATGTGATAACCTGATATCCAGATGTGTTCAGAAACACAGTATTTGTTTATAGACTCCACTTTGTTAAAATCTAATGCCTCATCCAGTCTGGGTATTTTACTGCAAGGAAGGCTGACAGCTAGAGTTGGAGGCGTCAGATATGCCTCGCTATCACTCTGGAAAACAGATGAGCAGCATTAAATTTTGTGCTGCCTTTAAAAATTTGTCATGGGTCATGTTCTTCACCAGTATGATTAAAGGCTCAACCCATTTACTATTGTTAAGGATGGACAAAACCCTAAAATAGCTGTCATTTAAGACACTGAACAGAGTCTGAACAATCCATATGCAACACACACACACAAGGTTGAAAAATCAAGGACAGTTACGACAAGCTTAGGAAAGGACTGGCTAACCTTCCATTACACATTTCATTTGTTACTCAAAAACAAATTTTTGGAAGTAAACGCCAACTTTCCAGTACGTTTACATCTATCAGTTTTCCACTAGGCCTTCCTACCTTTAGTGCAAAATAAATTGCCCTGAAAGCAATGAACACGTATCTAGTAACTGCTTTGTTCATTCCCTGTTGTTCTATGTGTTGCCCCATGCATTACTTACTGTGTGCTATCCAAATCCCGCTCTGCACATAGATTTACTAATATTCTCACAGGTTTTCTAATAGCATACTTTACTATTAGAAAACACACTTTATTCTTCAGAAAACTTCTTTGAGCTGACAGTGAAAGATCAAAATCAAATGCATCCTCTAATTTTGAGTATCTCATTTTTCTCAGTACTTAAAATTACCAAGAACTCCATACTTCAAAGCAAATTCTCTAAATTAAATTAAAATAACAAAGACTCTTCAGCTTGTTTGCAAACAAAGCAACAGGAAGCAGTGAACTCAGAAGTCTGAAACCCACCAACTAAACTGGTGACCATCTGGGGAAAGCTTGACTAAGTGATGCTGTCTACCATCAACTAGTATGCTGTGGTACAGACAGGAATACACTGCAGGTCTTCACATCGCAAATGCCTGAGTGCAGCAGTAGTAAATAGGAACAAAGCATTTCACCAGACATTTCCCATCAGAAGGGGGATTATCAGAA
Organism: Pterocles gutturalis; assembly: GCF_000699245.1. NCBI lineage: Eukaryota > Metazoa > Chordata > Aves > Pterocliformes > Pteroclidae > Pterocles > Pterocles gutturalis. The sequence continues at coordinate 35,139 of NW_010136674.1, read as the reverse complement.
ATGTGAATTCCTTCACAGTGGTCACAAACTATTCTTCCCATTCCTTGAAAATGCAATTTCTTTGTCCAGCTCCTTCCAGTCTACTCTCGGGTCTCAAACCTCACTCACCCCAATCTTAACTCTTGGTCTACATCTCCGTTCCTTGAACACAGTTCATACAGCAAACCTCTTTGTCCAGCAAGGCTGTTCAATGACTCTCAGACTCCTGTCATGCCTGTATTCACATCCAATACAAACACTCACAACTGGTTTTTGCCTAACAGTACCCATTTCCCTTCTTTTTGGCTCCATATCTGAATTCCTCCTTCTCCAATCCTGGTCTGTACTTAATCACTTTGTCTACAGTATTGTCTGCATATGGTTCCAGTTCCACCTATTTCTCTCCAGTCCTATAATCAGCCCGTCTCTGCTTTCTGCCTATAGAACATCTCCATCAGATTATTCTATCACCTCACGCCAGTTTTTGCTTCCATTCTCTTTGTCCAAAGGAATTCCAGTTCCTCCCATTTCAGTCCTGCACGATATCATGCTTTCCTGGCCAGTCGCTCCCTTTCTTCTCAGCCAGCTGATCTCCTATTCCATTCTTTACTATAATGCCTAGTCCTGGATCCCTTAACCTCTGCAGCCTCTGGTGCCAAGTTCCATGGGCACTCATTCAAGTTCTGCATTCAAACTCATCAGCTTCCACCTCCCCATTACTTAGACTCATGGGAGCCATGGACAACCCACCCATGGAAGAAGTTCTCTGCTCTCATGTCAGATGCTTGGCCCATGGTCAGCCACAGAACAGCTGCATACAGTTGCAATTGCAGGAGAAGTCTTCTTTAGCCCAACCTGAAAAGCTCTCTGGCAAAGAAGCTCTTCATGGAAGTTAGTAATATCTTAAGAAAATCTCTGATGAGCACATTAAAAGTAAGATTTTTCCAGAGGCCTGTATTTTCATTAAATTCATGTGGATTTTCATTACTATATCAAAATGCATGCCCCCGACAGAAAGAAGGATTTCCCCATTCCATAATACTTTGAGAAAGAACATGAATTATGGAATCTCAAAGAAAAGGTCATTTTTTTAGACTGTTTTATTACAAACGTGTCCTTAGCTTTATTCTTGAAGATGGTGCTGTCAAAAAGTTGGTCAATGTTTGCAAAGTTAAAGAAAACATAAACTTACAAGCTTAATTACAAGGAGTATTACTAGGCTCACTTAGTTTATGTTTACCTCCCTTCAATCATAAAAGGTCCACAGTGATGAATACTAATTTATAAAATAAATTACTATTTAAAGACATTGATTTAATTAGAGAATCTCTACGGGACAATGATTTAATTTAAAGCATTTCAGCATGGCAGATATGAGCAGCAGCTCAAATGAAAGATGCTTGAGGTTAAATTTGGTCTCCTTGTGTTTTATTATCTGACACAGCATTTTTATCTGGTTAAAAATTTAGCCATTATAATAAACTCAAAGCTATGCACTTCCAAGAGATGCTTAAATTACACTGAATTCTTAAGTTTGAAATCTTGGCTGAATGAAGTTCTGGAGAACTTCTGATGACAAGCAATCGGGCACTTCAGAACAATTCAGAGCAATTGTGCTCAAAGAAACATTCAAGTTGATGCTCTATACAGAAGCACTAGGGATAAAGCAGAACAGTTTTGAAAATAATAAAATAAAAAAGTGAAATGGCTGTAGGCTTAGGGATAGCTTCGTATAGTTTCACCTATTCACAAACGATCTGAAGGAAATACAAATTAAAGTATATCAGGGTTCAATTTTAAAGGAATCTATAAATTAAAAATTTTGATGGTCTACTAGAGAAAACACACCTCTAGCAATGCATTTAAGAACAGTTGTGTAAAGTCTTCAGGCTCAAATATTTACTGTATCTAACAGTAAAAACTGTGTACATCAGACACACATTCCTCATTTCATACAACCCTTGCCTGCAGGTCATTACAACAGTTCCAACTTCAGACTCCACGTCTGCAACTCATCTTTCTACAGCTAATGCTGTGGGTGTTGAACTACAAGAACATGGACTTCCATGTTCATTATTTAACAAATGGACATGTGAAAGTATGAAAATTCTGTAAAGCCAAGACTACATGTAACTACTTTGAAGATGAAAAATGAATCTGAGAATGAAAGTAACACTGCAGGTCACCAGGCAGGCTATTTATCTATAGCTAGCCAAGAGAAAACTGTTTCAGATCCTTTTAGTTTGTCAGACAGACCTACATAAAGTAGAGGCATGAGACCTAGTTTTATTGTAGCAAGGCTAAGTACTAGTAGCAGTCTAATCCAAGCAGCAGAGAGCTTAGAGCAGGCTAATGTATACAGCCTTTGCAACTGCAGTGTAGAGTCACAGTGTTAAACCTGTGAGCAAGAAAGAAAATGAGTGAGAAGTATATGCATCAAAAGTGTTTTATCGACCTGTGATTGGGTATTAGCTATATTTCAAGTGAACCAAATAAAAGTAACACGGATAGACCTCAACCTTCTGCTACAGGTGAGCCCAGGCTGTTGACCTTTTAAATTCAAGTAATCTATCATCGCAGGTTTATCTGTGCAAAACTGGTCTCAGACATTTTGAACAAGCTCTTCAAACCACTTTTTTGAAAAAAAATAATTTATTTTTGCCTTTTATTTTCCCAGCTCATAAATTACTCCTATCCAACCTGAAGAAACAGCTGTGAAGGACAACCACCTTACAGTTCCAGAACAGTCTTACCTGAAGAGCATGAAGCTATTTCTTAAAGATAAGCCAAGAAATGCCAGAGGGTTATCCAATGTTGTGTACACTATAATAAATTTTATCAGCTATAGAGTTTCATATTACACTTGCCAACTCATTCTCACAATTTCATTAAGTAGGTTGAAACATCCATTTCAGAGACACGGATTCTAAAGAAGAGGATTTAGTTACGGCTCAAAGATAAGCATCCACAAGCCTGATTTGCTTTAATGGTAGTTGAAAGTGCTCAGTGTCGCTTGAGAATTGAAACTATAGTTTACATGACTAATGAGAATAATTATCTGTGTAAGACAAGTGTTTATATACTGCATGGTAATTTTAACTTCGTGAGTGTGAAGTAGATACTTCAAACGCAGTGTTCAGTGATGGGGACGGACGTGTGAGAAACGTAAAGTTGGAAAGGGAGAACTACACAGCAGCAGTAGATATTCTGATTTCTTGAAACTGCCCATCCTATGTCCGTGAGAATACCTCCAATAAAAACTCTACCATGCAAGAAGCAAGGAGCAGAATTTTAATTTCCTAACAATGCACACAGATAAAAGTTCTATAATTCTTTAAAAAACAGTGCTTACTCTCAAGCTTTAGTATTAAAATATTATGATGAGAATGTTTTGCATAAGGGAAGCGATACCAATAGAGAGAAAAAGAGCAATTACAAGAAAAAAATCACAATGTAAAAGTTGCTTATCAAACAACCAATTTCAGGCAGCAAATTTGGCACACCCACCCATTTTTGACATTATATACCCAATTCTGAATTCCTCAAATAGCTAGTTTTATTATAAAATAAAATGGGTGTAAAAAGATGTTGTCAGGGCAGAAATTATGAGCAATCAGAGAAGAAAAGTCTAGAGAGAAAGCAGAACACAGAACAAGTAAACTACATTAGAAAGAAAAAGGAAAGACATTTACAGTGTTTTTCCTGAAGTTTTCTTTCCCATTATGAACTATTTTCCTCCCCAGAGCCTACAGCTTACAATAACCCCACTAATGCACATCCTCTGTGATCTACTCATAAAAGAAAGCATGTATCAGAGGTTAGCAATCATTTCTATCTAAAATGTCTTAGCTTTTTAAAGCATCTTTCATCCATTCAAGCAACCTGTATTTCATTAAAAAGGTCTTTAAAACGATTATCCTGGTTTATGTGGAAGCTCTAAGAGTACCTGTGAGGTTTTCTATTTTATAGGTCTGCATTTCTATTTAGTTGTGGGTGAAGTGACCTTGGAAGATCAGGTCATCCGGAGAATATAGTAACTTAAATGCTGTTCAATAAATTTATTACCAAGATATTACAAATGAAATAATGAGTAATTCAGTAGATGTGTTATAGAGGAAAAATGCAAATAATGTAAAATATACTTTCTTTCTCTCAATTTTCATCCAATTTTTAATAAATGGGTAGTTCTCAAATGGAGGGCAACAGAGGGAAGAATCATTGTTTGCCATGTACAGCATTTCAGATATTCCTGACAAAGATTCTAATGACTGATTTCTGACAGTTCAGTAAGCAGTAATAAAATACCTAAACACAGTTACTCTTACGAATCAGTTCCTTTACTGTATTTCCTAAACTAGTTGTGTTTCCACAGTGTTAAAAAAAATAAAAAGGAATTATACAAATAATTATAACAGTAAATCACTTAAATTCCCTGTTTTGCCATGTGCTTCTTGCGTGTCAGAATGCAAGTGCTGTTCCACCAGGTACATTATCCTGGGATTTTTTTGCATGACAAGACACTCCAGATTTCTCTCTTATTCATATAAAATCCACCCTCACAAACTTGATACTGTTTAAAATTTGTATCAAAGGTTCCACAGAAAAACTCAGGCTCTGCTTCCATTTGTACAGGCTAAAATAAGAATCCAAAATATTTTAAAATGTTTTTCCTTACAAGACTTCAGGAACGCAGGGAAGTATGTCGGTTTTATCAGATCTGATGTCCAAATTGCAAAATTACATCTGTCTCATTCTACTGGTGAGCTGCTTCAAATTCCCTGAGAAAACAAGACCTAAAGTAGTAACTGAGACTGTATGCTTGCTGCAGAAAAAGGCTTGCCACTGTGGAAAACTGAACCGAATAGAAATTGAAAATTTGTGGGTTGTAAGGCAATTTTAAACTTTTAAAAGACTTGTCCATCTCTTCCCTACATGTTCAGTAAACCACTGAGAGGTCTGTCAATAAGCTCATGCGTCCAGATCTGTTGTAAACATGAAGTTTGAAAGAAAAACTAAACTATGCCTAGCATCTGACAACTGTGACTTCCGATAAGGGAAACAAAACCAGCAGGTCTGCACCAACTGGCTGGCACAGCAAAACTAGCCTGCCAGGACATGTTTCAAGATTTCTGGTCTGCTGGACATGATCAGTTGTGGGGTGGAGTGTTTATGAAGAACAACATAAATGCCCTCTGGGTATATGTTTTCAGGCAGCTATGAGGTAGAGGGCTCAAGTATTAGGCCTGGATACGGCACTGTGCTTTCATTTTGCAGTGTAACTGTCACACAAAGGGGTAACACTTCCCCCATGCAGGATGGGAAACATGATAATGAACAGCACTAAATCCAAGGCACGCTTATGGCAAATGATTTATGATTTAACCATGACATATAAAGACTTGCACCCAAACTTAAGATACCAGCTTAAAGACTGAACATAAAAGTCACCATGCATTCAAATATACATATATGTATTTTTAAAGGGCTCGCCTTGTAAAGCACAAGATAATTTCTCTATTGGCACCCTGCAAACCCACCTGCAAGTGAAAAAAAATCAAGCTAGCCAGGCACTGCAACCTGAAGGGCCTTAACAGCCCAAATGAGTCCTTCAGAGACTCCCAGCCAGCTCTAGCATGTCCTTGATATTACAACAACATAGCAAGAGAAGCCTCCGCTCAGAGAGAGGGCAAGTAACTGCTCATGGCAGAGAAAGAGCACAACCATCCTCCCTTTCACAGCTAAAGAGAATCAACTATAAAACCACACTTTTAGCACTGTTCAGGGAAAGTGACTTGCTTGCAGCTACATTATCAAGAAGACTCAAGTCAATGGGGACAAGTAAAACCAGCAAAAAAAACCCCTCCCCACAGTCATTCATATGTAGGTTGAAATCTGCAACAGTGTAGGGCATATTTCATTACATTTCCAGACCAACTGAACTTTGGAGGAGAAAGTTCATTGTGCAAGATGGCAAAAGCTGTGTGAAATAGCATAAAAGCACGCTAGACACTCAAATATTGGAAGAAAATGTACTTTAAGACACTCGTTCCATGAAAAAGTGGGCAACATGCTTTAACAAGTAAGTCTGTATGCAGGAGCATAAGAGAAAGCTTTTCTACCATTAAATATTTCATGGGCTGTGTAGAACATGTCTCCTGCGGAAATTGCTTTAATGCAAGTTTGGACTTCACAGAATTGTCAGAATTGTACAGCATCCCTCTCTCCCACTGCAGCATGGAGAACGTGCCTGCTCTCCCTCACAACAGTTCATCTGTGTGTTTATGTTTTTTCACTGATAGCTTTGCTTTTAGTGGAGCTCTAATGAAATTTAGTGTTTTCCAGCAACTTTCTCCTACTGAAACCTGGGCACTGGCTCACATGCAGAAAACAAATTTGCTCTACATCTTAAATCACATAATACAATAAAGATTTCTTAAATTATCAAATCCATATTTAAATGCTAAGCCTTTACCAATTACATTGAAAGACGCAAATCTGGAGTTTGTGTTCAGCATTTTATAACTGAAGATAGCTAACACCGAGATTATGCATCTTAGTCTTTATTACTTCTGATATTTTTAAGAGTAGCTTCTGTAAACTCTCTTTCTCTTTTAGTTATTACCTAACTGGATGGTAACTATTCAAACACCAGAAGACAATGACTACTTAGAGCTAACTCCAAAACTGAAGTTCAAGTGATGAAGATTATTCTACAACCCACATACAGAATTAGGCTCAGAAACCTAAGAATTATTGCTTACTGTTTAAGAGAAGCATAAAGTTAAAACCTACAGCTGCTGTTTAGTGTGTACAATTTCTCTGATCATGTTGCATGAAAAGAACGTTAATTTTCCACTGACTACAGTGGCTGTTATGCATCATGGCTTCAAGGATTTGCGGCTAGGGTATTTGCCAAGTTGTACATCCGTACATAGAGCACAGAGGACACGAATGGAATAAATGAGATGCTCCTAGTCAGCACAGTGACAGGAAGCTTCCCTATTTTGAACAGTAAGATTTTAAAAAAACCCAAAACAACCCCTCCCCCCCCCCAAACCAGAACAAATAATAATTTTATATTTTGTATATGCATCAAAATCATAATTCTCAACTACCTGGCTTGAAAGCAGTTGCATGATCCTTTGGAGTCCGATCTTAGTTAACACTGATTAGACCAATAATGAAGCAGCACACCTCTAGGACTCAAGGATTAATGCTAAGTGTAACAGCTCTACTGGAGTGTGGGTTGGGAATAAAGGAAAATCTTGGTGTTCCACAAAACTGGCCTGGATTCTTCTCCCCGCATAAGGCAGAAGACACTAATCAGCCAGGAAGTGAAAAACAGAAGTTTCAAGGTGCTTTTTTTGAGAAATGTGAAGAACACGGGTACAAAACGGCTGCAGAAGAAACAGCTCATTACATTTTTGATGGCATTGGGATGACCTTCTCTCACAGGCATTGCAGCAAGAGAAGGCATTGACAATCCATATAAATTACAGTTGAAAAGCTAGCCAGAGAACCAAAGCAGCAGTGGCTTAAAAACTACTTTCTAGAGGATAGCCTAGTCACATTAAATTTCTTGCTGCTGTCTGCATTCTAAGACAGCACTATGGCACAAGGAGAAATTAAAAAAAATCAGGAATTATTAGTTCTTGAGAGGAACATGGTGTCTGAAAAAAGTCATGCAGGTTCCCTAGAACAAAACCAGTGTGTAGTGACTGTACTTCCTACCTTGAATTTGTACATACATTGCTGTTTGTGCTTTATTCCACAGTCTGTCAGCCTTAGGATAAAAAGGCTTTGAGATAACACTGCTGAGCAAGAACATCTGATTTCTTCCACAGACAATATTATTAATAGGGACTTTCCACTCCTATTATCTTCAGGTAATACCATAGTTAAGCACAGTGATTGTGTTATAGCCAAGAGAGCAAATTAATAGGTATACACATAGAGAGAATTCAACTCTCTTTCCAGAGGTTGCATCCAATATCACCCTATGCCAAATGACTGGTTTCTCTACTGGAAATGGCACTCAGTTCACTACATGACCTGTGACAGCAAGCACAAGAAATGCCTGGCTTTCAAGATGGCACGCTAAAATATCTTCCTAAAGAATCAGTGTACACAATACTAACGGCAGTGGTACAGCTTCCAGATCTAAATCATTTAAAGGTTAACATACTACTTGTTTAAAAAACAACGGCAGCAACAAAAATCACCAGCACCACCACAGAGTTCTCCTAGGGCAGAAGGCAGAAAATGGGGACATGCAGTATCTGTTACTTACACTGGTTATTATGGAATCATACATAAGTGAAATACTGAAAAGATATGGCTAGAAGCTACCCATCAAGTATTAGTTTAACTAAACCCCTGATTTTTTCTGGATGCCAAATGATTATCATTATTTGGGAGGCCAGATACTCCAGAATAAAGCTGGTACAATGATGGCAAAGCTCGCTCAGTTTATCTAACAAATATATTGACCTTGTAAGTGAGCCACCACCTTTTGCCCACAGTTCACTATGGTTGATAGATGTCAATTATCTCCATCAGAAAACAGGTAACTTAAACTGGGAGATTTTATGATGTTTCTGGAAAACATCTAGAATTTAACCAGGTTTCACCTTGATACTCTGAACTCTTAGGCAATGAATAGCACCAGATTCAGATTCAGCTTCACTTTTGGGTCTTGACATGTAGGATGGTAAAGATGAGGTGGAAGGAAGGAAAGGAAGAAGAGATTCTATATGAATGCAACGCTCTCAGTGTTTTCTTAGTGACCATGGTTTGAGGAGAAAGCAGAATAAGTGATAGTGCAGAAAAGAAACAAATCAATGCATCAGATTACAAATAGTGAATTAGGATGTGACGCAGGAAATGACCGATTTTATCATCTCCTGCCCTTGCAGAATCACCCTCCTACTCTGGTAGTTATTAGCAACCTAGAAATAAATTACATTTAAAACTCTGTGTGTTTGAAACATTGCCGAGTGTAACACTTGCAGGAGTTATACCATCTGCTCAGTCTTCTGCCTTCTACCATCTTCACGATCAAAGGGCTCGCATTTACTGAGATCAGGACAGCTCTGAGGCTTGTTTTTAAAGAAGTTACAAGGAGCTCAGCACTCCACATAAAATCCATGAACTTGTTTACAGGCACAACTCTGGAACAAAATATGTTGACCCTCTACCTCCTTTGCTGTCTGACGAATTAAGTATTTGGCTGGAGTAAAATGAACCATATCCAAATGCTCTTGACTTAAAAGAAACAAAGGATGAAAAGAAATACACACTTAGGAATGGAAAAGGGTAACGAGAACCTAACATTTGAGGAACTAGAGCAAAGTATCTACTTGACGTTTAGGACCATGGTCAGATGTAAATGTTGTTTCTCCAGCCTTCTTCACATTGTGTTTTGCTATTTTTGACAAGTTGTTAATGTGCTATTTTCAGAAGTGACTCCAAAACAATCTTTTGAATGGTGGAACTCAAAGCTCAAATGCTTATCTCCAACTTTCAATTCTTTGTCTTTTAAAACTTGACTCTCTTCCTCTTGCACTGTAATAACGAACAAAGCAGCTACTACACATTTCCTCCCCCCCAAACTCTGCATGCAGCAGAGCTTTAAAACCATTGCATGTGCTGACTGCAAAATTGCATCTTCACATTTGGTTTACAGGGCTTCAGAGATGGAGCAGCATATAAAATCTGGTTTGGATGCATGGGGAGGAGAAAAAAACAAAACACTGAGGGAAACATTCAATTTGCAGGCAGATCAAGGGCTTAATTCTACAGTGATTTCTATCTATTAGTTAACACTGGCCTACACTTAAATCAAAGACTCGCAGAATAGCTTCAAATACTTCAGGTCTAGTGCTGAAACACAAAATACTGATCAATGTTCCAGCCCTGTGGTGCACATCTATTGTAACTTCTACAATTTTAAAAAGCACGTAGCATTCTTCCTACTTCTCAACTTCCTCCCTCACCCCCACTTACAAATAACATGCAGCTTATGGCAAACAAACCCAGCTATGGGGAGAGCACCGATCCGTTCTGCACTGAGAAACCAATCTGAATCAGGGAGAAAAGGCCGGGGTCAGATATTGCTGTTAACAGTAATTTATCTTCTCAGAGTCCTTATTTTAATCAACTAACAAAAACGTAAAACATATTTGTCTCTTATGTTCACTAAACTTTCTGCCTAAAGAAATCATAGTGCATTTCTCTCCTGCCTATGCTCTTCAAAAATACCATTCTCATTGGCTAAAAAAAAAGTTGTGTGGTTTTTTTTTTTTTGAAATTGGTAGTGTAAAAATGTGGAAAAACAAGAAAAACAAGTAACTAAAATTTATTTTGACACTTTGACAACAAAGTGTTCCTAATATTCCCATTTAAATATGTATTTTTCCATTTCAAATACTGAAGCTCTTCTTCAAAATGAAAAAGTTATGACAGCAGATTTTTCTTCACTTTCTCGATGGAGCAGTGTACTTTACTTGATAGTTGTGCAAAAGGGGTTTTTTAATCAATTTGAATTCATAACATATTTCTAAACTACCAAATAACTGAAAATTCAGACCTGCTGTGAGGTCAATTTCACTGATGAAGAAAATTAAACAGAAAGATGCTTTTGTGAAAAACAAACAAGAATTTAATCCAATAGTGAATCAGGGAAGAAAATAAAGCAGCTAGTGATGTTGGAGAGAGCAGCTCAAAACACTGGCTCTTCAGACTAATACTTGCAGAGGAATAATGTTTCAATCCTATTATCACATGCAAATATTTTACACACTCAGTAGTACCATTTATTCAAGATGAGGCAGCACAGTTGTAAAAAAATGTTTGGAAAATGGTCATGCTATTTGATTCCTATAAAGAAATGGCTAAACATCCCAACTCCATCCCAGTTAGCCCAATTCTCCATGCCACGGTATCTCCCTCCCAGTGTGCCCCCTCCAACTGTCCCCTCCCCATCCCAATGTCCCTTGATGTCTCCTATGCTGCCCAGCTATAGTTGTGGCAAAGAGCAGTGGAGGTTATGGCTAGTTCCACGCTACACGGGCTGACTGGACAGCAGACTAAGAGAAGAGCTACTGAAGCATTCCTTTGGGCCTCTCTTCTATCCACTTACTCACAAAACTCGTTTTTTCAAAATTTGAAGGAACGGAATTATTGTTTCCCTGTCAAATCAAAGAAGAATTGACAGACTGGCAGTATGACTGCAACAGTCAAGTCTCCCAGGAAATGAGGCTAACACAATACTTATAAGCCTTCTGTAACAGCAATCCATTCTCTGCTCTTCTGCCAATCACTGCCAGCAGTAGCTGAGAAGTGTTAGAAAAGATGTTTTGCCCTCTCTAATCAAGTCAACTTAATGCACTTTTTATCTCAGAGATACATCTTCATAATATATTAGTAGAATGAAATTCCAAGACAACATAGACATTTAAAGGATCTATACATCATCCTGAGTTGTTGCCCTGCATTCTGTTTCTCCTTATTTCCATCATTTTTAGTCCACAGCATTCCAGATATTGGCAGTGGAAAAATTTTACCAACAACTCCAAAGCAGACTAATCCAGTATTCTTTGACTTTTGACAGAACTGAAAAATACCACAATTGTTTCAGCCTGAATGCAGAAGTAAATGTACTCTTGCCATTCCTTTGACCTAGAATTAAATTTTAAGTCAAGGGCCACTCTAACAGCCTTACCAGGTGATGGTGAGCACTCCTGCAACAAAGAACACCTTCCATTTCTCCCCAGCTAAGAAACTATTTCTCAGCAAGCACAACAGATGTGGAATACATTGTTTCCTCACTGCTGCTGGCATAGCTCTCCCAATTGCTCTCTTTCCATTTCATTACACCCCCCAGAATAACTAACAAATACAGCTTAATGAGACAGTGAATTATGAGAGCTGGTGTTTTCACATTGTCCTCAACCATATTTTAATTTATAGCTTCCAAGTTTTTCTCTCCCCCTGCAGACACCTGTACCATACTCTGCTCAATCAGGGAAATCTAGGTATGAAGAAAATAATCCAGCTTCTAAGACAATATATTGTGAAATAAGGTGATAGAAAAAATAAGAGTTTGTGTGTGTATAAACACATACATGATCATAAATGTCAGCTTCCAATTCCAATCAAAGCAAGAATGAACACTTTCCACATGATGCTACAGCCACCGGGTAAAGCCCTGCAGTTCTCTTCCGTTCTCTTCCTCGCATTCCCCCCTCAGAATGTGTGTGTGTGTGTGCGTCCACCTGCGTGTGTTTGAGCTCTTTAACAACCAGGACTAGCTCATTTCAAAAAATGTCTGGATTGTATTTTTTGAAGTCAAATTTCCCAGGCTTACTATACTTAGAAATTGGTGTGTGATGGTTTTGATCTATAACATTCAGTTTCACTTTGAGTCCTACTGAACAGCATTTCTGCCCTCTACATTTAGCCTCAGCTGAAAAGATATGGAAGTTACAAACTTCCACGACGTGCTACTTAGGCAGAGGTTACTTTAAAGCAGCATACTGGAGAGCTACTTGCCAAACAAAAAGACCTCACTACCATGTGTTAAAACTCTACCTGTTGGCTAATTTTTGTCTACTTACTTGTGCCTTTATTAAGAACTTCAGATGGACAATTTATAATTAACAAAAAAGTTGAAGGTGTCCTTCAGATCAGCAGCTATTTTAAAAGAGCATACAAACCATAAAAGATATCTAAAATAGTCACAATAACCCTTGTGACTAGTTTAGTAATACTGCTACATAAGATCATCATGAATTTAAACCAGGAAAACAAAATAGTATCACAGTGCCTGATTAAAGCAGCTCAACTATGAACGTATTCATTTTGATTCATATGAACTCAAAAAATTTTGATTTGACAACAGAATTATTAACCTAAAAATGATCCTTAACTCATAGTCATGCAAGTTTCATATTAATTCTTCAATGTTCTTTTTATTTTCAGTGATATTTTCCCCATAACTGACAAACTTAGGAATAGATTAACTTCAGTTCAAGCTCTGGGTTTCAAAAAAAAACAAAGATGGAGAGTGCACTGTCCTTCATAGCAAAAAACGTTGAAGTATTCTGAAACAAGAATATTTCACTCCTAATACAACTTTTTTTTTTAAAAAAATGCAAACAGGTTTTTATCATAAAGTCATCACCTATACTTACTAATCAGTTTGCACTGGTTAGCATTTCTTCCAGTAAGAGCTTTACTTTCCCCTATGATATTAAAATAAAAATAACAAAAGGTAACTTCTTATTTCATTAACAGGCTCTGAAAATACTTGCTGCCTCAAACTATTACAGAAGCAGATGAATTATTGTCCTATGTATATGTGAGGGCACAGGTAAATACGAACACTCCGCCCAAGATCTACAATAACTACACTGGATGCAAATTTTCTTTAAATGCTGTCTCATAAACAGATAGTTGTTGTCCACTTTTAGACCGTTTCCTTGCTGTGCACATTCCAGTTCTTCAAAAAGGTACAGCTCTGTCCACAAATACACGAGTGCAACCATGTTCTGTGCCAGATTTTACACATATCACTTTTTCTGCCTAACACTACTCTAGTTTTAAGTGGAAACATCAAGTTTGCAACTGAGATAGAATGAAATCTGCTTAGTGTTGTTTCAGCAAGGCTGAGAAAAAAAAGCAAGCTGATGTTCTAGCCATTTTTCTTCTTTCTTCCGTCAGAGATTCCTAGAGGCATTCCTCGTCAGCCTTTCCAACCAATCAGACAAATCGTTATCAGAAATGCAGCAAAAAAAAAATAAAATATAACTACAGGTTGAGGTCATAGTAAAGAGTACCTTGAGTGTGGTACTTCCTTTTAACTTCATATAGAAGCTTGTTAGACCAAAAAAATCATAATAAGGTTTTTAGATCTTAATGATGCCAAAAAAAATTTCCAGGTGTAACTTCTGAGTATCAGCCTAATGACACAGGCTTTAATTAGGACACCATTCAAAGAGAATACTAAGGAACAGTGCATTTGAGTCTAACACAATTATCTTCAAATACACAAAGACTTATTTTCCTGTTAAATTAAACTACCAGAAGACATTAGCCAATGCAACAGATTTCTATTCAGTTCATTTATACAAGTCACCTCAAATTGTGAAGCAGAGCTTTCTGACAGCTCCCCTTCCCTCTTCCTTGCCATCCATAAAGATCAGTTTCTTTTTTGAGACTAGATTAAAAATGTTTCCTTTGTAACTCTCAAACTCTGTGAGAAAGCACAGTGCCTAGTCTGCGTAGTTACATGTTGCAATCAGTTTTCCCCAAAACAGCAGCCTGACATTCCAATGTAGTCTTAGTTTTCTATGCAAGAGTTTATAGTTGCTTTGACGAATAACAATGCCAAGGGCAAGTTTCTAGTTGCAGGAGGAATACAAGCAGGGTTTACAGTTCTGCCAACTTTGTATTCACAATAAAGATTTAAAAAAATATATGTTCTCAAAATTTAATAGGTCTAGCAACACAGAATTTTAAATCAGAATTTTAAAAAGCCTAAACAGCAACATTACTGTGAGAAATTAAGGCTTGTAGCAAAGGTGTAGTCTACTGACATAAGTGCTACTGTTTCAACATTTCTTACACCCAGTTGGGGTTTTTTTCCTTCCAGCAAACATCTCATCAAAGCAAAGGGAACATCTGCTGCAGATAGCACCAGATGAAGTCACTTGTCAATCTACAGCTGTCCTTCAAAAACTTAAGAAGCTCTAGCTACAGCATCGATTATTCCATTTTCGATTTCCTATCCTCTCACATTTGTTTGCACAAAACACCCAATCATTACATACCTGCAAAACTTGTTCTTCTGAGGATAACACAAATAGATCCATTCATTTTGGTTAACTGTATCAAGTTTTTGGCTTGCAACAGCCAGGAACGTTCTGTCTAAAACTTTGGTGAACAACAAGAAGTCCTACCTAGATAAGAACAGTATCTTCTCTTGGAATTTTAATAACAAGGAATTCAAGAGGTACCTCAAGGGCATGAAAGTTTTTCTTTTTTTTTCTCCCTTTCAAAAAAACGTAACAGGTAAGCTGCAGAGTGAAGGTTTAAAAAACCACCCTTCACAAACAATAAGGGTGAAATTGGTTAAAAAGTTTTATAAATACAAAAGTTGTAACATTTTTATTACCCTGTTTCAAAAACAGAGCATCTTCAATGTCACAAGCAATGCTTTAACACATGACGAACTGAAGCAAAAGGTTATCCTTACTTTACAAGGATGAGCAAAGTACAACCTACAACCTGCTTGATCTGTTAGAAAAGCTGGGATTTATACTCAAATATCTGCCAATTCAATTTAGAAAGTGTAAGTCTTCAGGTGTTTCTGTTGCTCTGAATGACACCATAGAGATCTGAAGTCTAATAGTGTTCCCAGTACAGGTTGAGAAACTACGTACCATGGTATCTGAGGCTGCAGTCATTAAGTCACAGTATTAAAAAGGGATATTCATTGGTCAGTTACAGACAGGTTATAAGCTTGTTATAAGAAATGTGGCAAATAAGCATTGTTCTCATAAAAAAGTACAGCACAGAAGAACAAAATGCACTGATCACTTGACTTTGCTTTGCTGTGTTCGACATAAGGGCTTCTGTTCTCCACTCTAGTCCACCACATTACTTCTACAAAACTTAACCTTTACAATTGCATCTCCTGCCACTTTTTGGCACTGAAAAAAAATGTTAATGGAAACAAAAGAACGACGACATTTAAATGATAGGTTAACATCCTCTAAGCATGCTTACCAAGCCTACTTCTTTTGCAGATATGAGATGCAACCTGTGTCTCATTTTAAACATCCCTTCACGTTCTTTAACTTCTAATCTAATAAATCTTAAGGAGAGATGTGTATTGCAGCAATTGCTTAGTTCTCCCCTGTCATCTTCTGATAGGAAAAAAAAAACAACAAACAAACAAACAAAAAAAACCCAACCCAAACAGTGACTATATTCACTAAAGGACTTGGACTGTGCAACTCAACCTTAAGACAAATAGAGCATTAACACTACCCAAAGCATCTCAAATGGTAATTGAAAGCCCACCTATGAGCAAGGGCTTTGACTGGATCTACACAAAGCTCTAAGCATAGGGGCCTGTTTCTGAATCCTATTCCACTTCATACAGGGTAGGATGGGGAGAACTAGAATGAAGAAAATCCATACATTAGAGATCCTTAGCCTACATTTCCCTCCTGATGGTTAAGAGCTACGTACATTCCTCTGAAAAACAGTGAAAGTTACTTGAAATTGGCCCACAAAATAAAGAAAATAATTCAGGTGAAGGGTCTCCTCTCTTTTTTATTACAAAGAAATCCAGAGTCATGCTACTGTCAGCCCAGGAACATCTGGATCAATTCAAACACCTCTTTCAGCAGAAGTCATATACTACTACCCTGAAATGGAAGCACTGTCAACCCACCTTCAATTTCTGAAGCTGTAATCATGAACAAATTAATGCAATGGTTCATAAAGTCAAAAGGGACCACACAACATGGTCCGTTTGGTATCACTGCTTACAGGGACATTATCACAAGATCTTAAAGACTCAGAACAATCCTGACGACCTTATTGCTCACTGCCTGGTATTTCCCAGCTACCAGTTCTGTAATCATTGCACTGTTAGCAACAGGTACAGCACAACTCAGTTCTAATTCAAGATTAACTTAAGTTGCTGTGGTGCTGCCACATTTAGGGAGTTGTAGATCACCTACAAACTCCACCCCATAACAAAAAGCAGTGTAGGATTCATATGATAAATCAATCTTCCTCAACTTCAACCAAAGCTCTGCAAAATACTTTAGCTGCTCAGCTGCAAGGTTACAAATAAATTAATCCTAATTATTTTACATGGACTTGAAAAGCATGAAGCATGACTGAATGTATTAACCTAAGCTCATCTGGCACTCAAAGAAAGAAGACAGCATACAAAGGTACTAGGCAAGTATAAGGAGCCTAAAAGAAAAAAAGAACCAAAACAAAAAACAAAATAAACAAAAAACAGCAAGAAAAGCACTTAGGCTTTCCTAACACAAAGGCCACGGTGGAGAGAAACAGCAGACAGTAGTATCAATCCAGTCTCGCACTGAGAAACAAAACCTAAGCACAAGAGGCCTGTTACTACACTGCCATCCCTAAATCATTTGCTTACCATTTTTGTCTGCATTTGAAACGATTAAGCTGGAATTGAACAGGGGAAAAAAAGCCTTCGACTCCAGAGCTACAGATTAGCATGACTAACTACTTGCTGTTTACCTGTTAAATCCCATGACAGAATTAAACCATTTAGGAAGACAAGTCAAGCTATATTGAGCTATAAAGCTGAATCATGAAATTACAGTGTGCTGAACATATTATATTCTCTCAACATGATAAGAAAACACAATTATAACCAGATGTGTGTGTAAAGATATGAATATTGTTTATACAGCTGCAAAAAATAAGGAAGGCAAGATGGCAACATCATTAATACAAACATCTTAATTAAATGCAAGCTGCTAAAACACAGCAGGCCTCCCAGAGTAGCATTTCCTTCATAAAACTTTGATTTAGTGACAAGAATGCTCCCCAATAGAAACACTATGTAAGAAATTGAGTCATCCAGAATACACTAAGTAGAGTGATGTCATGTTTTTCCCTAACATCAAAATTAAGGTGAAAAGAAGCTGTATTGTTTTTCTACAAAAAGTTCATGATCCCCTGCCCACACTCGTTAATAACTCCTGTATGATTCTGAACTATCAAAGCCCTTATTTGAAATTCAGAAAAAGTATTTACTCTGTAATCAATGAGATTGTGGAAGAGACAAAAGCAAAGCAATATATAGTAAATCAAGTACTTCTCTTGTTCATGTCATCCCTGTATGTTCAAGGCCATGTTAATTCTAGAAGGTCTACAGGACAGTCTTTATCACAACGAGATGAGCACACCTGGATATTATGTATACCATATTCTCTGTTCCTGCATAACATAAAAAGCTCTTTTTATCAGCCTTCAGTGAGATCAACAGATCAACCAACCTTTCTGTTCAAAAACTAGGGAATGGGCAGGGAGGTAGGAGGGGGGACACAATGAGGAAGCAGAGAGGGAAGAGTCATACAAAGCAGTAGAAAACAGGAAATTATTAGTTCTGAGGAAAAAAAAGGGTTCCTACAAAAATCTTCTGCAAAAAGTTCCATTTTCTCTAACAAATAATCACATCTATGTATAAATTCGATACAAGTTTCCATGTACAGCTCCAGTACACTGAAGCTTAAATATTTATACTACTTTAAAACTTGCAAAAGTGAAGGGAAAATGCTCTTTGGGACAACCCTAAATTTGTCAGGGGCTCCAAAGGGGCATAAGAGCAGTTATAAAACACATCTGTTACCTACATAAAATGTAAGATAGATGTACCTAACAAAATGAAAGTTTATTGTGCTTGTGAAAGTAAAGTTCTACATCCATCACTTCTCATTTCTGATGTTCATGTAAACCCAAGAACTAGAGTGTGAGTTGAAAAGTGTTAAGTCTGAAAAAGTCTTGTTTTCACAGCTCTTTCCTTTTGGTAATGGCAGCTTCAATGCAAGTGACACCCAAACGTCTGCATTCGTAATTTCTAATGATTTAACTGAAAGGACTTGTGAGTTTTAGGAACAACCATGTGAAAGTTTTAATCTTCAAGAAAAAGGAATGACATGGATAAATACTTATCCACCTCAGGCATAAACTCAGTAACTTTTGTGAGAATATAGATGAAAATAGCAGAGGTTTGGTATACGAGTAGCTACAGAATTCCTCCTCTTCAGTTTCAAAAACAACAGACAATACAAGATTTTGATTCTTAAATTTATTTTTAGCAGGATATATGCACTAATGGATGGTGACATCACTAGAAGATAGGTCCGTGTCCATCACCTGCAACAGAAGCTAGACAGATGTTAAAGAAAACAATTTAAGAATTAAAGATGACACTACTTACCCAGAGCAGACTTAGGAAAGTCACCTACTAAGCAGTACAGTTAGCTTTTGATCCAGACATGATAGCTCATATTATTTATCTTTTGTCAAAACTCCCTGTCAAGATTTAATGTATACATTACCTTGATTTTTATGGGCATCATGCACTTCTGTTTAGAAATAACTATTACAGAAACTCTTATTTTTAAAAATAAGTATTCACAGAAAGATTGGTTATTCAAAGTTACTTACCTGTAAATTTTCTTCAGAAGACAAAATATCTGCAAATTTAGGTCTAAAGCTCCCATCCAAAGTTAAAGGTTAGCAAGAATTTGCTGGGAATTAAAATTCTAATACTGTTAAACCAGGTCAACAGCAGGTAACATTTCTAGATTCCATTAAGAATACAATTTCTTACCATACCTGGGTGTTCGACAAAGCAGTACCGTAGGATCTCAGCAATATACTCACAGATGGATGATACTAATTCAGAAAAAAAATGAACACTTGGTACGTTGCAACCCAGAGACCATGTTATACTCAAAAAAAGGTCAACAGCCAGAAGTCCAACAAAAGAAACAAGCTTGTCTAGAACAAATTAATTTCACCAGAAATTAAACTTGAGCAGTGAAACTTTGGGACAGTTCAGCAAATACATTTTCAAAGAATTAGGCAACAGGCCCTTTCCCAGTGCTATTTCAAATGAGAAGCCAAGAAGCACGGCTCAATCTGAGGTATGGTATTTCCCAAGACTGTAAAAACAAACAGAGTCCTTGCTTCAGAAAACAAATACATCTGGCTACAGGTATCTGGTATTTGCATCAGAAGATAGCCATTTCTTAAAAATAAAAAGAAATTAAAAGCAACAGAGAAACTAAGTCAGCTGGCCCGACAGACAATACCATGAAGACACCCTGATCTTACATTTCAAAACTTCAGAATGTTTATCAGCTTGCACTGATAAACAAACCAAAAAGGCACTACTCCTAGCGAGCACAAAGTCACTTCACTCATCTTAACACAAATCTAGAAGCTTGATTTTAAGGTTCTTGTTCTTTACAATCTCTTGGCTCATGACTCTTTATTAGCACCTTGGGTTGACACCATCTTGGCTCACAGTTCTTAGTAACCTGCATTCACACCACACAGATCTGCCTAAAAACATTCTTACTCTATACCTCACTGTCCTAGGGCTTCATCTGTTTAAAACAGACTGCAACAGATACCAAAGACTGGTTCCTACTTTCTGAAGAAAGACTTCTGAAACCAGTCTGAAATGGGAAGTGTGCTGTATTAGAATGAGATTCTTTAACAGTTTAAATAATTCAGTCAAAGAAACACAGTTTTAAGAATCATTGACAGCCTAGGAATAAGCAATTGCTTTCTCTTACAGTGATGAACTCTTCGATCCAGTAATACTGGGAAATTAAACTGGTTTGTATTTGTTGAAAACAACCAACAGGAGTTGAATCTATTCACAGCTGCACTCCATTTGTAATTTCTGATTAACTGACATCTTTTGTTTTTACAGAAGTATAAATCTGTCTGAAGGACTAAATCACTGCCTTTTGAGCAACCCACTATCCCAGTGGTCTACCATACCTAAACAGGGTCTAATTGCTGGTAATGACCTACGAAAAGAAGTGAATGTCTTGAGATAATCAGTCCTACACAGGTCCTGTGGGAACTTGTCCTTCAAACACACACAAAGGGAAGGTAGAATAGGTGATTAAAAAGGGTAAGGCTTCCTATTTTTAAATTGTCCAGGTTCCACTGTGCAGTTGGATCAACTGCTACTGCAAGCAGCACTACTGTGCACACCATTTATCTTAGGTGAAGTCGGCCGATATTCTTCCCACAGGATAAACACAGTCAAGTTGATAGGAAGAACTTTCATCAGCTGCTTTTCTGCGACGCACAGAGGAAAGGAAGTCAGGAAACAAGAGTAGTCTAGGAATGACACAACTGATCTGAATACTCACTTCAGATACACCGTGAAGGGCATTGTCCCGAACAAAGACCACAAAATCTGAACTCAAGTTATGAAGTTATAAAAGGG
This sequence comes from Pterocles gutturalis, assembly GCF_000699245.1. Classification (NCBI taxonomy): domain Eukaryota; kingdom Metazoa; phylum Chordata; class Aves; order Pterocliformes; family Pteroclidae; genus Pterocles; species Pterocles gutturalis. Next base: position 14,120 of record NW_010136674.1, on the reverse strand, counting down.
TAAAGAAACCACAGAGCGAAGAAAATGTTCTTGACAGGCCTGTACTATATGAAACTTGAAGAGCAATGAACCTTTGCACTGTGTAAAGGCTACATGCATAAGCTGCAGCTACAGGGTGCTCCAACTGTACAGCTATCTCCCCTTGCAGAAGAATGCAGCTTCAGTTCTATTAATGGAATACCCAAGTTAGCGCTGGAACCTACGTCTCAAAGCTGAGACAGGATTTGGGAAGCAATGGACACAGAATTACAGACCTATTGAGGATACACGGTATATTCAACAAGAGGCTTGACAGTATTATGTGTTAGGAAAGGGAAACAGATGACTAGTATTAGTGAAGAACAGAGTAACTTAAGGGATCATTTCCTCATAATGAGCCGTTCACTCTGTATCCTTCTTTTATTAATGATTTATCCTGTCCTAACGGTGCTAGCACTGCAAATGCTGCTAACCAGCTGAGTTAGAGGCTCTAGAACCTAAAAATACATTTTACTGGGTTTAATGGATGTCCGAGTCAGGTTAAAAAGTTGTGCTGGAACCAGTAATTAAAATCTTATTCTCAAAATGGCTTCACAAACCCATAGCTACCAAAAAGACCACAGAATGGCTAGGGTTGGAAATGACCTTAAAGATCATCAAGTTCCAACCCCCTGCCATGGGCAGGGACACCCTCCACTAGACCAGGTTGCTCAAAGCCTCATCCAGCCTGGCCTTGAACACCTCCAGGGATGGGACATCCACAGCTTCCCTGGACAACCTGTTCCAGTGCCTCCCCACCCTCACTATTCACAAAAAGGATATTATTAAAAAATGTAATACATATCTAAGACTTACAACAACGAATGAAAAGAACAAGAAGAAATTTACTCTATGAAAAATTAAGTTCGTACCATTCAGCATAGGACTTTCTATCTGCACTACTAAAACTAAGTCTGTAGATGTAACAAAGACTGATTAGGCTAAAAAAACCCAGAAGACAAACACTGAAGTGATTACTGATGTAACATTACCTAATGTTGAGATGGTTTAACAGATTTAGTACACTAGAACCAAAGAAAATCTTGCTAAAAACGCTCTGGAAGCAAAGACGTAACAGTCACAATTAAACATTTACCTTTGGAGAGAAAATTTGTTTAGGCAAACTAAAAACATTTGCAAGAACAAGCTTTAGTGAAGAATGGACTGAAAACATTACGCACTTCCAGCTTATGTTCTTTCTCTGCAAGGAATTCTTTTTGACATCGGAGAAAGTCCGACAACATTCGAGTTAGTTGTTTTCTATCATCTATTTCAGCTGCCAACCTGCCATTGTAATCCGCCAGCAACATACATGCATCATCTACCATTTTGGAAAGTTGCTCTCCAGATTCCTTATCTAAAAAGCAAGCAGAAAAAAAACAAGTAAAGCATGATTTCACTATATACTGTTATGTTCTCAGAACTGCATTTAAGCTGCTGGATCCCCAACCCTCACCTGTTATTCTGTCTAACAGGGACACATCTTGGACCTCTACAGGCAAAGAAGCTATTCTCTGATGAACTGCTGCATCCCCAGAGGCAGCATTTTCTAGTTCTTGTAATGCTCTAATGAGATCTGTGGTCTGAAAAAAGCATGCAAAATTGAGAACTAGTTTAAACAAACAGATCCTAGTACAAAACAGTATTTCACAACAAGCTTATGGAATTAATTTGATGGTAATTTTAAAATTATTTATGATATCAGCATTATAGCAACATTCAGACTGAAAGCAAACAAAACTAAGCCATTAATTCTCAGAACATTGCAGTGTTCGTAGTCTTAAAGGTCACTTTCCTAAAATAGATGTTTCATTTAAATTCTTGGTAGAGGACTACTTATAAATGTTTTATTTTTGACAGCAATGATTATTTTACAGTACCTTTCATTTTACTATACATTTTTGAAATTATTTTTCTTGTAGTCTTGCTTCACTATTGCATCAGACTAGATCAGTGCATTTCTTTTGGAAGTAGGGCTGATGTTCACAGAAGCCCAAATGTCTGTTACAGAGAAGCATATTCAATTGTGATTATTTGAGGACATCTTTCCTTGCCATAAAAAAAGGCCTTTTGAGATGTGGCAGTACCCTAACAAAAAACTTACAAGAATTATATGCAAGGTAGGCAAGAACCTTTCCCATTATGGTTGCAACACTGTGAAACATTTTATTGATAAACCGATAACAATCTTATTCTAATATATTTGTTACTGGTTACCACGCTGGAAACCAAATGAGAACCTAAAACACTGTAGAAACCAATACTGAAATTCTGATGTGGATAAAGCTGGATATATAGTTCACATAGTCTGGTTTAGTGTCGAACTGACTGCAGCTACAGCATGCTCAACTTCTTAGCTCCCCTTGTAATGTAAAGTACTGTGAAGAAAAGTTTCAGGTGTAGTTATCCTTGCTCAGAAACAGTACCTCATTAAAAAGAAACACAGAGATCATTCAAAAAACAAGAATAATTTCAAAATTCTATATAAAACCATGTGCAAATACAGAATTTTATAAATGTACTTTTACCTGTGGAGGATCAGTTGGAGAACTTCGAGGTGAACAGTTATTTTCATCAACTTTTATCTCTTCATATGTGCGCTTCCTCACCTTTCTGTCTCCATCTAAATTAAAACAGACAGCAGAGTCAAGAGAAATAACATTTCAAACAAGAGACTGAATCTTCATACATACACAAAATACTTACACAAAGCTTGCCTAAGTTGTTCTAACACATCATTTTCATAAACAGACCTTTCTTCCCAGATCGAGAGCACTCGGCCAAGGTGTTTCTTACAGCTCTCATCAGACTCACTGTTACAAGAAAAAAAGCAAAAATCAGCACTGCTGAATGATTGTCTTTCACACAAGGACCTTGGCATACTTTAGAAGTCCAATAATATCAGAAAATAACAAAATCACATTCTAAAGAAGAGAAAGCAAAGACCAGTTCAAGATGTCTTAGCAAGCACATAAAAAAAAGCCAACAGCCAATTCTCTCTGTTTGCTTGCCCAATCCATAAATCTGTAGGTCTGTAACCCTATTACACAAACACTGCAAACAGGTTTTGTGCTGCTTCAACAGCTGTGTACCAATGTGAAAATAATTCTGCATCAAGACTCCAGCATCCTCATGCAACAAAATGAATGGCTGCTGGGAAAAAACAAATGATACAACACTAGTAATGAAACACATCAAACTGTTGTGGCATATAAACAGAGACAGAAAGCAAGTCTTAATTTAAGGCATAGCTAACAGCTTTCTAAAGCAAAAGGGACTGAATGCAGCTGAATTTACTACATAACTTCATCCAACAACATTAAGAAAATCCAAGATCAAAAGCACATTGAATAAATTAAATTAACAAGACTTCAAGTACAGAAATAGCATACAAGGACTAGCTGGGTCAGAAGAGATGAAGTGAAGACTTCTCCAAATCCCCCTCAAATATAGTATTATGAAGAACACCGCACATAACACTTTACTGTACCTTGAAACATGCTTAAAAGCCTCCACTATTACTGGAGCAAAGTCTTTCGTAAATTCTGGTCCTTTCCTTTTGCTGTTCTGTATGACATCATTAGCCAAGTATAAGAACGTCAGCTTCCTATTTGGTTTTGCTAATAAAAAGAGTGATAAATAAGAATAATTAGAAATTTTAGTTCCTCCAACTAATACCTATTTATCCACATTCATACTAAACACAAAAAACCCAAATCAAATTAACGATTTTCGGGTGTTTTACTGAGCCTCATGTGATTTGTCTGTTTGGTAGCCTTCATGGATTTCTTCCACATACTTCAGCTTCTCTTTGAGCCTGCATAAATTTCTTACACCCAAGAAGTCCTCTGACAAGGAGTTTCACAGATCCACAATCGTTCATGTTTCTTCTACTCTGTCAACGAAAGCACCACTGTGAAAGCCAATCTAGGATTTCTTAAAACTCGTGCTTAGTTCCCAATATGATTTGATTTTGTTAATTTCCACTTCAGCCTCTCAAACATTCAGAAACAGCACCCACACATACAAACAAAGTTCAATGTTGACATGCTTCTATTCTAAGGAAATGTTCTTGAGAATAAATTTTGCACTATAGAAAGACTCTTCTGAAGGATTTCTCTGTGGAGTACTGAATTTTTCCATCCTCTTGGACAGACATATCCGACAAGTTAAGAGTGTTCTAGATTAAGCGGGGGAAAAAAAACACGCATTAAAGGAAAAATGCGCCTATCTCTCAGAACTGAGGCAAACTAAAAAGAGGCAAAAAGTAATTAGTTTGGAAGTGCTGAACACAAGGTCGGATCTATTAAAAGTCTGCTCCAAACAGTGAAGACGCTACATGCAAACACCCAGGAAATTAATCTATTCAGGTCAAAATCTGGCTAAACTAAAGCGTAGACATTACAAACATATGTTACTTGATCTCTGTACTAAAAACCAATTGGCAATATAGCAACACATCTCCTACTTACGTTTCAGGTAAATCACAGTTCTGACTCACAGAAAACTCTGAATTATTCAAAAAGAGAAAAAACATGTCTCGTAGGTGCAGCAAAATTAACTAGCATCTACCAAAGCTGACCCTGCTCTCCACTATTTCTTAACAGAGCCCAGAGATAGGACTTTAAAAAAATCTAATGAAGCAGACTGTTCTCCATACTACATCCTCTGAACCATATGCAGGTTAGGTCCTTGCCCATCCATTTCGCAGAAAAAATAATTGTGTTTTAATGCTCAGTAATGAAATTCATTTGTGACAGACCTCAACTTCCTTGTTTCCAACAAGTAACCACATCAACTGAGCTGGTAAAGACAGGAGATGCATGCACTCCCATGAATTCGGGTGATGGCGATTCTCAAAGCCCAGACTTTATTCACTACAAAAAACTACATATAGTTTTATATATCATGTTTGGAAAAAGCATGTTTAAACCCAGAAAGTATCTTTCAAGCTTATTTCCTGTAGTATTAACTTTTCAGCTTTCTACTACAATTCAACAGAAACAAAGTTGCATTTAACGTACAAAAATCCTCAAAACACTACTAAGCTATCTGTGGCTTTAATTCCTCTTGCTGTAAGAACTCTCTGGACAAAATTCCAAAGCTAAAAATTAGGCTTACTCTCAAGAAGTGTTCCTGTTCAATTCACAAATCTTCAGGACTTACATACTGGCCTACTACTGCTCTGTCTTACACACGAAACTGAAGTGCAACATACCATTTAGCGACTGAGGTTGACAACTCTGAGTTGAAAAAACCCAAAGTGTTCTATTGCTACTATGACTGTAAATTAACTATTGAAGTCTGAAATACAAAATTAAATTCCAGATCAGATAGATTTGCTCTGAAAAAAATCATCTGTTTAAAGCCTCTTTCTTCAGTAGCTGTGACAATAACTTTTCAGCCCCAGGCTTTGATACACCTCAGAACACCAAAATGGATCAAAGATCAGTTAAGACCATTTTAAAAAAAAGTATCCTCAATGTGTAACAAGGCTATTAGCAAAAGCACTCTTACTGTCAGAAGAAAATAAAAGAAAAAATGTATGATCTTGTGTTAAAGAAGGATCTGAAAGGCATATAGTGTTAGAAGTAGCTAGCCCACAGTGTCTCTGGTACTCAACCAGTATAGTCTGCAAACACAAAAAACTGCTAAGAAAGCATCCATGTTGGACTGAGTAACCTTTTCAGAAACTCTGTGCAGTGTTCACATAACTCTTCTGCTTGTTTCAGTTAGATTTACCATTTACCCACCAAAGTAGTCATCAAAGCAGCTCCCTGAAGTGCTGGATTCTGAAATATTTTAACAGGTCAATGGTACTGGCTGGTGTAAGGGCCATATTAAGCAGATTACTCTTATAGCATCCACAATGAGACTAACTGGGATTGGCACCTTGCAAGTGAAACTAAGTCTGCCCCAAAAATGGATCTAACATATTTAAATGCCTACGAATACCCTGCAGGTATTCATGGTATTTCACCTTCAACTAGTATAATCAGGCATCTACGGTGCAGACACTTAGCAAACCTCCTTATCAAGTCTTGTTTTCAGCAATCTGTACCTCTTAGGAATGCATATTTGTTAGCCTGGCCTGGGTATTCCTGGTTCTCTACCAGTCCAATATAGATGCCCTGATGTTCTATGCTTGAGTCCCTAATACTTTGAGAATTCTAACACTGAAAAGCCACCACCTCAGTACAAGAAGCTCTAGTATCTTACCTTGGAAGGCAGTAAGCATGCTATTTTCACTGAGGTTAACTATGACAATCAGAGCCAGCATAATCACCCATATTTGTTTTCTCCAGGTTTACCTCTTGGCATTGGAGACTGAGCTCCCACTAAGATTGCTAGAAACATGCCCGTTAATTTCATGCTGTTCTACACCTCTTCCTAGAGCTGAGAGATATTTGTCATCTTAAGACATACAGGAAGAAACTACAGAGAAACACACAGGCATAAGGGATTTCACTTACATCCCACAAGTGTGTAGATGATTGACCCATCTGAAAATGTTACAGGCCATCTCAGCTATGTCAATTGACCTTGAATGAAAATATTTAACAAGAGGTTTTGAGAAAATGAGCATCTGCAGGTTAAAATCCCACAACAGTTACCAGCACTAAACAGTTTCTTTTTTACTAAAGTTCTCTATTATCGATTCAAATAAAGATTTGGCTCAATTGCTCTTTAATTACCTTAGTCTATATACATGCAGGATACCCAAGTGTCCGCACTTCTCCCAAAATCCCTGGACACTTCCTGTGCCATAGCATGCTTCATACCTTCGCATAAGAAGTTAAATGACATCCTTGTAAACATCTAACAAGTTTCAGGCTTTTTATTACAAGTCCCAATTCATCTTTTTGAAGTCAAGCAGCACTGAAACTTGAGTTGCAAGATCACTGACCCATCACAGTGAGAGATAACCTGAGTTTTTATGCAAACTGACAACTGCAGGATCTTTAGCAACATGACAAAGTGTATCTGTAAAAAGTCACTTGAGAGGATGCCATCAGAAAGGACAATTCAAAGATAATATAATCCATAAAAGGCATGTTGTACAACAACCGTTTAATCTTAAAATTCATTAACCTTCTGTTATGAAAAAGTTAAACTAAGTGTTCAACAGTCACCTGATTCTCCTGCTGTATTTTAACCAAGGTTTGAGAATTGCTGTGTTTCCTTTTCAATGAGGGGAATGAGGTTGCCCACAGAATGTGGGCAAATATCTTGAGTTTGGAGGTAAGTAGACAAAGGGAACACAGCATCCAGCCACTACTGGGAAGGAGGCCGTCGGCAACAAATTACCATGGGGATGCGAGAAAGTTAGTCACAAACCAAGGAAACCATTCCAACATAATTACTCTACCGAAGCTTCCCACTGCACTTAGTATATCTTGAATTACCTGAACACATAAAACAAACAACTCCTTCCACTGCCTGGCTGGCAGAATGCCAAGGTAGATAGCAATGGACAGCAACATTTTAGGACAGGAAAAAGAAACTGCAATTAAGTATTCAGAACCAGAATGATGAAAGACAGGCAGGTACACGTAAGATACCAGGACACAAGTGGTACAGCAATAAATGGATATAATTTGTATGCACTGCATTCTTTCAAGACTAATATTACAGAGGCAACTAGTCAAGCTGGATTACACAATCTAAATGTGACTATTTTAAGCAAAAGACTCTTAAATTGTTAATCTGTTGCTCCTGACTGTAGGTCATCTTATAAATAATATATGCAGCAAATACATGTCTCACTCACATTCACCTGGGGTTGTCTGTTGTTGGTTGGTCTCCAAACCTTTTTGCAAAGATCAGAAGATTCATGTGGATACGCAGGAAGGCACCCACAAGCACCACCATCTTAAGTATCTTACCAGCCTCCTCAAGAACACCTACTAACCAGTGAAATCAGTAAGCCACACTTTCGTTTCTTTTAAATCAAAGAAAACCAAAACTATTTATTCTCTCAAGTGCATCACATTGGCCAATAGCACTATACCACCATAAAGTAAAATAATCTTACAACCACCAGTAGAGAAGCATTCCTTCTCTTGGAAGAAAAACTACACTACATGGTACAGAAAATAATTACTTTAAATCAGGAACTTGCTTCCTGAAATCCATTTCATGTCTGCAGGGTAATATATTTCCACCGCTTCTGGCTGTGGTTCTGCTCCAAAGCAGTTGACTGAGTATCAAAGTAATTCAGATGTAGTACAACTTTCAAATCTGGTTTCATTGTCGCTAGACCTTCTCAATTTGCCTACTAAGATCCTCCTCCAGTTTGCAGCAGCACTGAGCAACTGCCACCAACAGCCACTAGTTTCAGAAAAATATATTGCATCAATGCCAACAGCTACAATGAGTGAGGACCCAAATGCCAGCATGTCCCAGAAGCAGAAGTTGTAGACAAACAGCCATAAATAAGGAAAAATATTTGCTTCTTATATCACTGAATGGGTCAAAACAAAAAAAAAAAGTTCAAATTGGAACAGCAGGTAAACTGTCAGAGTCAAGTGCTAAAAACATGTCCCTGTGTAGCAGCCCAGATGTACTGACACAACTGTAGCTGTCTTAAAGATGATATACAATGGCTCTGCTAACCTGGATAAGCTTTGCAGTGAAGACAATGATCAGTGTGACACGGGTGGGGTGACAGATGACAGCCAAAACAAGAGGTCAAGTTTTTAAGGGGGGCAGGGGTGGGAAAGCTGATCAGCATCAGTTTCTGAGACTGACTAATCTATGAGATGCCACATCAGGCTCTGAGGAAACAGATACCTGAATCTGAAATTAAGTTAAAGATACAGCACAACAACTATTAAAATATCACTATGATGTAAATACCTAACAAGTGAGAGAGCTGGACCTGTAAAAGCTAACAGAAAATGAGCTCACAGGAAAAGAAGATATTACAGATAACTAACTGGAGCTTGAAATAAAAAGTTCCAGAATTACCAAACTCAAACATCGAGCAATATTATTCTTTCCCATTTTAAACAGAACACATTTTAACATAATAGAACAAGTACCACTCGCAGTCTACTAAACAAGTGCTTACTACTCACCCTTGAAAGCTGATGCTTTGAATTATGGAATTGAAATTTTCATTTCAAAACAAAACATGCAACCAAACAACAAACTACTACAGTTGCAGAGAATCCTGAAACCAGGGAGCAAGAGATGTATGCAAAAGAACATATCTGATTCGCAAATAACAAAAAAATAAAGTCTCAAGAGCCTCCATCTTGGATGAGCCTCTTCAAAGGGGTTCCTAAGGGTTTTCTCAGCAGCTACTCTGTCACTGCAGGCTTACACACCAAAATTGTATGTGTAATGCCACTACTTAGTCGTAAAAAAACCCCGTACGCCACTCCCTTTGTTGACACACAAAATTAAATAGTTTTAACGGGCCCACCAGTTGCATTTAGGGAATGACTGATGTGTTCACATTACAGTTAATTAATTAGTACTACTTATCTACTTAAATACTGAATAAGCTTCTGACTACTAAGTAATTAACTATTTAACTTTGAGTGTTACATTTCATACACCTGAAATCCAGCTGAAGCAGGATCATTTTCCTCAGTGCACACTTTTCAAGCCTCTACAAAATTCTCCCTAACCCACACTCAAAAGATCACTGCAAAATAATTAGGTTATGTGGCAACATTATCACAAAAGTTAATCCACAGAAGTTACTTTGAAGCAATCATGAAGCTGCGATATCACAAGTACCAAAGGAAAAAAGCCACATTTTACGAGAATGAAAATCCGAGCTGCCTGAGATTCTTACTTTAGTAACACATTTACTACAAATGAAGTACTGAAAAAGTAGCCTCCCCACTAAGCTATGTATTCCTCAAATAAACTATGAAATTAAAAAAAATTAAGACTCAAGATCAGCACAAGCCAGTGCTAACACAGGCTGTAGCCTAAAGGGGTGATACTACCCTCAGTCTCCTTTGTGCCAGCACCAGCTTTCCATCAGAGAACTCATTCATTTCAAAACTAATTCATGGTTTTGCTGGATTTTCATCAGCAGCACAGCACAAGATACTGTCAGAAAAAAAAAACCAGCAGAAATATTTAAAGACATATTTAACCAACAGCAGAGTGAAAAAGGAGCTGTTCTGTTGTCACTGTAGATTTTTGCTTACCTGTGAAAACAGGAGAAATCTTTGTTATTTCATTACAGCTGTCATTTAAAGGTATTCTATTAATCTTGTCTCAGTTTTATTTTTCAAGAAACAAAAGGTCAATGAACTACAGAATCTATTATCTACTAATCATAGTAGTAGTGAAAAAAAAAATATATTAAAATGTGGAAACCACACGCGAGCGAGTGGTTTTGCATAGATAATCAGGAATACATAACACCCCAGGCAGAGCACCAGCTCTGCCACAGCCCCATCCTAGTGGCACAGTTCATCCATACATTTTTCATTAGCACATATTTGAGGTCAGCCATTAAACAGCATGTGTTTACACCCAGTCTCTTGAAGCATATAATATGCAACTCCTTATCATAATTTCAAACTACTGGTTGTATAAGAAGATATCCTTTCCTTAAATATTTGTGACAGTTACTAGGAGTATCTGAACAGTTCCAAGTTATCAGTACTTTCACAATGCAGTCAATTCTAGAATATATTTCCTCCTAGCTTTCCTCCAATTTTTGATTATTTCTAAGAATGACCCTAGGAATTCTACATGTCAGTGTTTTAAGAACTACATGTAATAGTTACTACAGTATTAGGGAAAAAAACATATATGCATACTCCTTCAGTGTTCAGTTACATCAACTGTCTTGATAGAACTTTAGCAATACTGGAGTTCAGCAAGACAAATCCAATGTTATGTAATGGCTCCAAGTTATGACAAAGACTTGCAAGTTTTGCCCATTCTCCAAGCTTAAATGTAAGTGGAAGAATTCACCAAAAGAAGCAATGGAAGATTAACAGTAGAAAACCTGTAGATGAAGGTGTATGGAACCGATGAACTGTAGAGATGCCCTAATATGGGACCTGAACACCACCAACTAATCCAACAGAAAGGCACTAAGATTTTATGTTGCTTGAGTTACATGCACATTTGAAAAGCTGCCTTTTCACCTCTACTCCAACGTGATATAAAAGAATCAGAACCAAACATTGAGGAACAAAAGCGCTTGTGATCCCAGCACATGTTTTCATGAATAACTAAAGACATCTTCAGAAAGGTTCACGCAATCTGATCTGACACAAGAGATCTTTTACCAAAACAGAAAGCATCCAGAAAAGATGTAGTGTCTCACTGTATTGCGTTCAACTCATCTGGTCATAGTGAGTGTTCCAAGAGCCTGAAAGGCAGTAGCCTGGAATGAAGGTCTGGAGATGAGAGTGACAACAAAAAAGGGATACAATGAAAGGAAATAAAATTTAGTAAGGCAAGGTTCAATTTTCAGCTCCAGGACACTACTAGCTAGAAATAACAGTAGACAGTGACACTAATTTTTGTGTCCATATTCCCCAAATAGAGATCATTCTCCTCTCGGGTAGAAGGGAAATCATGTTTCCACAGCTTGGATTGAAGGCAAGTCAGGAGCCTTAAACTTACTCTATTTATAGCCTCATTGCCAACGTTCTGCTTTGTGATGTTTAATGCAAGTCACTTCACCATAGCATACTGGTTTTCATTCTAATATTCAACATACTGTCTGATCAGATCATTAAATCCACTCTATGGGGATTAGGGACTTTCTTACAATTCTGTGTTGCAATTAGCAAAAAGTTGGTACTGCGCAAATGTAAACCAACATTGATGAAGCTCAGGTACTATTATCAGAAATGGAAAATTCAAATACATTCCATGTATCTTAACTATACCAGCTTCAAATGAAGTGGTAGACAAACATACAAAAGAAGAAACGCTTCCCATAAGGCCTGAAAGCTCAGAAGAAAAGGTGCAGGACCTTGAAAGCAACTAACCTACTTATACTGGAGGTAGACTACAACGTGCTTTCCACAGACCCTTGAAGGTTGGCTTCCTAAAAGAGATCACCAGAAAAATCTTACTTTGAAGCAGCAAAAGCTGGATGACAACTTCAACAAACTGAAGATAAGACAAATTATAGCAGCTATGCTCATCCGAAGCTCCCGAGCCACACTCTCAAAACAGGCTTAAAAGTAGAAGCCAGACACTGAAAGCTGAAGAAAAGCAAAGCATTCCCCTGAGTTCTATAGATCACTATTCTTGCGTCTCAATGCCACCTTCAAACATGTAGCCCATGTTTCAAACATTTCATTTCTCAAATGAGTCAAACAGCACAACAGAAAAATTATGGTAATGCTAAAGTTAAAGACTGACCGCTGATATTATAGATCATTATGAACTGGTATTGTGCATGTTAATTTGTTAATTAAGATAAGCAACCAAAACTGTGTGTCAATTAGTTTATGGTACCTTTCTGATATCATTCAGAACACCAAAGATTCAAGTTGTTTGTTTAGAAGGCCCATAAACATGAAGTGTTTCAGTTATAGATGGGAGATCCATTAATTTGTTCTCAGAAAAAGAAAGAAAGGTAGCAATAAACATATAGTGAAAATGTTTATTTCACAAGATGAAATATGTGACCAAATATGTCTTCCTTTAGGCAACAGGGAAAAAAAAAATCAGCTCATGCTTGAAAGTTCAAAAGATAACATTTCACACAAAAAGCATATTTTAGATAAAACCACAGTAGACATGTGAAAACCTACTGAGTTTATAGGAACATATTTCCATATTATACTGTAAGTTAAGTATTATTTCATATGCAAGACTTTCATTTTAAGGGTGGTTCAATCCATTTGCTATGAAGCTATGCCACCCAGCCAAGAGGTAATTGTGATCCAGCTCACGCACTCTTTGTATTCCATTACACATCATTTCTGCAAGTCGACTATTCCTCTTAGTTGTGTGAAACTCAGGGAGTGGTTTCTCTTTCATAAGTCCTGTAATGGCTTAGTGCCATTTTTCCTCTCCACTTGAAAATCTAGTCTTCTACTTTTTCTATTAAAGATCCACATATTAATGGGGCTTCAAAGCAGCTATTGGAAGGTCGTAACATTTCCCAGAACAAGACAGATTTCTAGCAAGTGATTTTTCTTTTTCTTAAATGAGTTAGCTTAAGGTCAAGTTGTTTTCCAGTCAGGTCAAATAAACCTTCACATGCCATTTCTGCCTTTCAATGCCTGATCCACTGCCTATAGCTTCAAGTTCTTACCTGTTAAAAATTAAAGCCATGTAAGAATCTAAGACTGCACACTCAACATCAAATACTCAATAAAGATAAAGAAACACAAATCTTTATTACGCTAACATCAGGATCAGCCATCTGGAAAAAACAGGAAGCAATAACCACTTTATAGACACATTAAATTGCTCCTTTCCCCAGAGTATTCCCATCTTCAGCTGCCTTACAAGAATAGTTACTGTCAGGAGTGAACAAAGCCACCGTGTCAGAAAACTTAAGTAGTACTACAGCTAACCACCGTTATAGATGATGGAAGACAGTACCTAAAAAGGGTCGTCTTATAAAACCCGTAACTACCAGTATTTAAACAAAAAGCCCCGAATCTCGTGCTTGCCGCCTTCCTTCCCTTTTCCCACTTTCCTCTCTTCTTCCACAAAAAGAGGGAGTAAAACATGAGAAACAGCCTCCTCAGAGGCATATCACTGAGGGAAGAAGGGGGAATGGGAAGGAGAAAAGAGAAGCCAGGGAAGTGGACAAAAAAAGAGGGAGGAGAAGCACCTCCCAGCCCACAGTCATCAAGAAACTGCGACCTGGGGTTTAACATTTGTCCCAGTAGCTCCGTTCTCCCCAGGCGCCACAGTGGGCCAGCCGGCCGCCCCGCCCTCCTTCTCTCCCTCCTTCCCCGGCCAGACAGGCCGAGGAGCCCTACCATCCTACCCTCGGCAGTCGCACCCCCGAGGGCGGCCTCCTCCTACCGCGGCCTCGGGGGCCACCGCCCCCCAGGAAGGCCCCACCTGGTACCCGAGGGCGGGAAAAGGCCCAGCGGCGGCGTGGCAGCGGCCGTGCCAGCCTCACCTTTTCGCAGCTCCCG